>NC_135759.1:45112239-45173588 GCF_052425735.1 Oculina patagonica
TAAAGTATTAAGGAATAAAAAATTTGGTAAATGATCTGTTAGATCACAAACCAGGTTACCACTAATAGAAAAGAATTCATTAGAATTAAAGAAAATATTATCTATTAAATTGCTGTGTGATCAGTAATTCTTGTAGGTTGAAGAATATGTGGTAGGAAATCATAGGAAACTATTGTATTTATAAATTCCTCAGTTGTCTGGCAGTCTTCAAAGTTTAAGAGATTAATGTTGAAGTCGCCCATAAATAAGCATAGCTTTTTTTCTTTTGAAATTTTGTCTAATGTTGAATAAAGATACTTGGTAAAATCCTCAGGTTTTCCACTTGGGTGCCTATATAGGATAGCACATATTAAGTTTTTGTATGGGTAACGGTTTATCTCAATCCATAGCGTCTCAAATTCTTTCGTGATTAAAGAGAGGTCTTCTCGAATATTAAATGGAATCCCTTCTTTGACATAGAACCCTACGCCACCAGCATTGGTTAAGGTTGGCTTTGAGATAAAATTGTATCCATTGATAGTGATGTTTCTGGTTGGATCACAACTATCTTTTGTCTTTGTCTCAGAGAGACCAATAACATCAAAAGCATGCTGAAGTTCTGATAGTAGTGTAGTCATACCATCATGGTTAGCAGAAAGGCTTCTAATCTTGAAGTGTATAGTAGAAAAAGAGGGCGTATGTTTGCTCTGATTAAGTTCCTCATTATTAATAAAGTCCTCTAAAGTGTAATATTTAAAGTCAGTCTGCTGCAAGAAATTATTTTCCACATCTTGATGGTTGAGACTGGATATCTTGTCGAGTTTAGATAACAGTTCGAAACGAGGTAAGTTATCTATATGTGTAAAAGTCATAATATGTAATAAAGAAGTGTAACATAAAGAGGTAACTTAACCATTTGGATTAGCTTAAAAAGTCCAGATAAACTTGTACTTTAAATCCTTCTTAACTTGGAGGCTTTCCTTTAATATATCCTTATTGGCTTGAGTAAGATTTTCCGAGATGTAAATTTTGTTTTCCGAATATCTAGCAAGATCCAAGTCTCTTGTTGATTTATCTCGTAGGAGTTTTCTTCCTATAGAAGCGATCCCTCGTCTCCCTCCGTACAAACTTCACTATAATATTGGGGGCCCTTGAGTTAGTGTTCGAGGAAGCTCGAGATCCCTCTCGTACTGCAGAACTATAAGATGGTTTAGGAAGTCGATGAGATATGGAGATATCATGTTTCTCAATGTCTAAACCGATCAATGAGCCAACCTTTATGACAATATCGTCCGTGTTCTCTTCTTTCACCTCGGATATACCAGAAATCTCAACGCATTCTCGGCGGGAATATTGTTCCAAATTGTTTAAGCTGGTTTCACAAGTTTGCAATTTCTTCGTCAGAGTAGCGTTTTCAGCTTGGAGACTCGCATTTCTGCTTCAAGTAGGTCAAGTTTTGCCTGTAGAGCCGTATAATTGTCGTTCATTTGCTTAACAAGGCCATCCAACTCCGTTTGAATTGGTTGAGGCATGCTGTCGAGGAGCGATTCAAATTCCTTGATTGTTGGCATTTCGTTCACAAAACGTAAGAAAATCGTTAAGAACACTATAACAGAAAAACGAAAAGCTAATAACGTGCACATTTAAGTCGAAGATATCGAAGATAGCACTGTAAATTGTGGAAATTTTCCGAATTTCGCCGAGAGCAAAAAATGGTCGACCGCCATCTTTGCAGTGCAATGACAGTTTTTCTATCTGCAAAATGTGTTTTGTTGACAGTCTGTGCCATTTTCTGTCAGTTTTTCAGATTGATTTATTACTCACCGAACCCAGAGGTCCAGTGGCAGTTTGTCAATACAGGATCATTTTTCCTTTCGTTCCGCTCCGAAAAACTGTTCTTGGGTCTCCAAAGGTGATTATTACACAAACGTACATTGTTGCGGATTGAACACGTTTATCAGTTGCATGCAAATAGTCATGGAGATAGGAACGCAAACATTGCTAGGTTTTATTTTGTTGTACAGCATCCCTCCCAGCTATGTTACGCCGATTTTTTTCCTTTTAACATTTATTAAACTTTACAAAGCAGCATTCCGTACTAGTATGTCACAGCAGTGCAATTCAAGAGAAATATTTACTTGTTAGCTTGATCGCAAATAAACGACGGGACGCCAGCGGCGTTTCTTTAAAAATTAGCAATTTGACCCGGCGTTTAATCAAGAAAATACGGTACATAAGCCATCAAACGATTAACATATTAAAACGTTTCAAAGACGCTAAAAACGTATTCCCCTTTTAAAAAATTCAATTAATATTCTGCTTTTTTCTAACGGAATGACATCCCTGTAAGAAAAAACTATCACTGGCTTAAATTGATAGTTTGACATACTTTTTTGTGGTTGACGAGGACTTGAATTTAAGGCTTGCCACCATCTCGACGCCGTAGGTAACGCTTCGTACATAGTGGGTACCAACTCCTTCAAGAGATTCGCCATTGGTTACATCATCTCTTGGTTTCACTGATCCATCGATCGTCTCAACGGCCTATTAATGGGATTGGTTAATTAAACCTTTTTCAGAATATAACATTTCACTTCAAAAGCTTTTTTCTTATAATAAACGATTGGCTATAAAATACTTAGTTAATAGGTAGAAACTAATACCTTTGCTTGCAAGAAATACAGCGTGACTTCTATTGTCATTTTTACACTGTATAGACGCTATAGTCATTCGTAATTCGTAAAACCTTGGAAAAAGCAATTAGTTGCAAGTAGACACTTAAAAGTGATCGCAGTTAAAACGTGTAGAATTCCAAAGTCCCGAGGATGACACATTTTACAGCTTTCTTTTCTTAAAACAACAGGAACTGCAAGCAGTTTATAATCGTGCGGGTAATGTTTGACCACCTGACCTCTTTCAGTGCTTTGGCTTAAAGGCACGGCGCCGCACAGTAAAATCTTTAGAAAAGCAGTCACTTGCGAAACACACAAGTCGTGTTTGCGTTAGTCACGGAGTGAACGTGACATGAATTTCCTTTACCACGTCATCTTTTGCTTTTTAAAACCACATGCCTAGCCGGAAAAATGCCTGCTTACGCATGCAAATATTTATTTTGTTCCGAATGTTCAAAAAAATAAACCCAAACCAGTTCATTTAAAAGAAAGCCAAATCACGCCAAAATAAAGAGTAGACTAAGGCCATCCCATTGTGTTTCTCCGTTTAGCGTCTTCCGACAAGCTTTTGGTAATTCCCCTGGCGCGATGACGTGTATCCCGTGCTTTGACACATTCTTGCTGAGCTTGCAACTTACGTTTCGATTCTCAAAATACCGTAAACTCAAAACAAAAATTGGGATATCCAGAAAATAAGTCGTCGTTTTGCAATATTTAACACGTTCCGGGTAAATTGTACGACTTGTACTCGCTCCGCGCCAAACGCTTGAGTAACACAACAATAAATATTTCACACAAACAGAGCGCAGAGTATTCAAACAGAAAATAGGTGAATCATTATTTATAGCTAAAAGCGAGAGATCGCGTGACATGGGTCTGACGTAGTGGTAGTTTTAAATAGCTTGGACATGTCCAAGCGGTCTTTGTTTTCGCTATGTGATTATATTCAGCCCTCTCTTCTTGTAAAATATGGAATGAAACAAAATTATACATTTCAGAGAGCAGAGTGTTCATGTTAAACGCGAGTGATCGGCTGATCGCTATTAAATATTAAATCTTGCGTGACCGTGACAGAAGAGCCGGCTGGGCCGCGTGGGTCTGGATCGATTTACCGACAAAAAACAAGAACTTCAAGCAGTTTGTAACCGTGCGGTTAATGTTTGATCACCTCTTTCAGTTCTTTGGCTAAAAAGGCACGGCGCCGAACAGTGAAAAATCTTTAGAAAAGCAGTCACTTGAGAAACACACAAGTCATGTTTGCGTGAGTCACGGAGTGTGCGTGACATGAATTTCCTTTACCGCGTCATCTTTAAACCAGATGCCTGGTCGGATAAATTCCTGCTTACGCATGCAAATATTTATTTTGTTCCGAATGTTCAATAAAATAAACCCAAACCAGTTCATGAATGGCATTAAAAAGAAGTCCATTTCACGCCAAAATAAAGAGTAGACTAAGTCCATCCCGTCGTATTTCTCCGTTTAGCGTCGTCCGACGATCTTTTGCAAGTAAAATAGAGCAAACCTGACTGCGTGATTCAGAAGGTAATTCCCCTGGCGCGATTACGTGTATTCCGTGCCTTGACATATTCTTGCTAAGCTTGCAATTTTCGTTTCGATTCCCACTGAAAATAAACTCAAAACAAAAAATTGGAATATTTCCAATATTCAACATGTTCCTATTTCACACAAACAGAGCGCAGAGTATTCGTAAATATTTTTAAAATAGGTGAATGTTTATTTATAGCTACAGGCGAGCGATCGCGTGGCATAGGTCTGACGTAGTGCTAGTTTTAAATAGCTTGGACATGTCCAAGCGGTCTTTGGTTTCGCTATGTGATTATTCAGTCCTCTCTTCTGGTAAAACACTCGAATGACACAAAAACATAAATTTCCGTCTAAATAGAGAGCAGAGTGTTCATGTTAAACGAGTGATCGCTAGTAAACATCAAAACTTGCGTGACCGTGACCAAGGTGCCGGATGGGCCGCGTGGGTCTGGAACGATTTACCGACAAAAAAATAAAAACGACAAAAAACGAAAAAAAAAAACGCCGGCCAGATTATGAACCGGCTTCGCACGGTTAAAAAAAAAAATTCCGTGCAGATTATGAATCGGGCCCAGGCCCCGCCCGATTAAAAAGCCCAGAAACAAGGTTTTTTCTTACGGGGTTGATTTCAATTTTAATCAAAACTATAACAAAATTCTCGAACGTGATTGGTTAACAGTGTAATAGGACAGTTTACGCGTCATGC
Organism: Oculina patagonica; assembly: GCF_052425735.1. NCBI lineage: Eukaryota > Metazoa > Cnidaria > Anthozoa > Scleractinia > Oculinidae > Oculina > Oculina patagonica. The sequence continues at coordinate 45,117,142 of NC_135759.1, forward strand.
CTGTGTAATTGGACCTTACGCGGCGCGTCATTTTGCGCGCGCTGTTATTGTGCATTTTGTTGAGCAAACTGTTATGTTTTGCAGTATTCACAAAAACTTTAAGCCATTTGACCGGTAAAGTTTGTTTGTTTCTCGGATTTTGTCATGGTTTTGATTTATTGGTAACTGGACTTCGTGTCGTCCAATTCTGTCTGTAATCATACTCGTGACTTAAACAAATCGGACTCCTGCTTCGCGGTCGTCCGATTCTGTTTATCACTCGTATGATTACAGACCGAATTGGACTCCACTCAGTCTTATTACCATTATAAATTGAGTGGCGTGCTTACAACTAGAAAATTACTTTACCGTGGTACATTTCATCACAGCTAGAAGGTTAGAGGTTCCCTCTTCCATCTTGTTCTCATTGATGTACTGTCCAGCCCCTTCCACTTTAAGAAGATTGGCCTTGATTTTTAACGATAGTTCGCCAGACACGTCCAGTAAGTCATTCACATCTTTGCTGCTTTTGACGACTTTGTACTTGAACGAAAACTTGTTTACATTAATCCGCTTAGTTGGCATATCAGTGCCGGATGGGAAGATGTCGGCGCCTGCGCTCGAGGATTCGGTGTCAAACGTTCGCCCAAGACATAACGTGGGCGATGTGTAAGCCGGTATATTCATTTTTCCTGGCTTAGAAATACAAAAAAAGACGAATTAAAATCACGTAAGAAACCTTCTGAGTAAATTCTAGTTCTTAATAGGTTTCAAAGCAGCCCAAATTAAATTAATTTATAAAGGACATAACAAAACCACAGTTTATGAATAATCAAGTGCTGAATTATCATTAAACGGAAATTATTATTGTTGACGAACTGACGCAACATGTGAGAATTATCGCCCCTTGTACCGTTAAATAATTGTAATTCTCCTGTCAAGTTCACCGAATTTACAAATGGCGGACGCACTAAAAACCTGAAACTGAGGCAAAAAAACGACTCGTTTTGGGATAAACAACTTTCGTGTTAAAAGCGAAAGGTGGAAATTACACAGAAGTTCTGGAGAATTGGGCAATAAATCGTTTCTCTTTTGTGCTTTAAAGGTAACTGAATTCTAAATTACTTTCAGGTCAAGAGATTATTCATGTAAGCGGGTTGCAAGCAGAAAGGGGCTATGGCCGGAACAGGAAAACGGAGACATTTTTCTCGTTGGTATGTGGAGCGCTTTCAGTTTACGCAAACGTTACGGAAGTTTTGGATGTATTAGAGAGTTTCTCGTAACAGGTGGGCAGTTTCACGGAAACTTCGTGCGAGTCTGTTAAGAATAATGACAATAACTTTATTTCACATAATCAGTACATCATGTACACATATCGATAAAAAAAGATCAAGAACTCAAAAATGCTGGTATCCTTGTATAAAAAAGTAAATAAAACATCTTTATGTTTGCGAAAATGGCGTCTTAAAATTGCTTTTAATATGTTAAAATGACTGGAATAAATTATAGAGCAGAGAGATTTTTCCTCCAGTTTTTCCTTCTTAGACAAAAGGAATAAACGTTCATCTTTTCCATCTTTAAACCACCGATGAACAACAAACACATCTTTAATGACAAGGCTTGAATTGGCGGCCGAGTGATAGGGTGCTTACCATTTGGCGAAATAGGCCGGATGGAATGACCATTGAATAATGTAAAGTGTTTCACGTAGAACAGTAAACCTACCTCTTCTGGTCATTGTTTTCAGTTGTTTTCCTTGATAGTAGACTCGAGACAGGAAACATGAAAATTTCGTACAGCTAAGTTCTGCAATGGTTAGCACCTACCGTAATGAAAGGATCTTCAAAATGTAGTCCATCCAAAATTTTCCGAAGGGATTTTTCGAAAAATTACTGTTAAATATACTTTCTAACTGAAATTTTCTGTGTTTTTTTTTGTTGTTTACTGGCAAACACACCTAGTCATTCAGGAACATAACTATAAATTCTGAGGTTTTTCCCTGAATTTATTTGAATTTTTTTTTCGTTTTATTCGGTCTTGAACTTCTTCAAACATGTGGCTGGAATGACAATTTTGAAGATATTTTCAAAGCCCTGCAGTACAACAAATAAAGTCATCCTGCCGTACTGTTAGTATCTGCTTCGTCACCAGGCGCCGATTGGCCGGACGTTGAGGCGGTAAGGCGGGAAAACAGGGAGCGCAGGGGTTGATGGTTACCGCATCAGGCCCAGAACGCCAAGCGAACCGTGCTCGTCAGTCCCACAACGCCAAGCGAACCGTGCACGACAAAGGAGGAGGACGCCTGGGGACGAGGCAGCTGTCGGCAGCTGTTGGTATTGAGTCACGCAATCACAAGCATTTGAATGACTCTCGTGACTAGTTTTCAAATGCAGCTGATAGCCGTCCTTTTTTAGTAAATATCAGTGTCTTTCATTTTACAAAGTGAAACACGTTTCACTTTTACTGTCAGGATTGGAACGAGATAAATATTTCAAAGGCGACTGAACAAGTTTTTGTCTGGGAATTAATTCGAAAGTGAAATCAATATGGGAAAATTCCCCCGCACTGTTACCAACTTTAGCTTTCAGTTTCAAATTCACAAGCTCGGCCGGAAGTTACGGACAAGAAAGGTCGAATTTATAAAACCTGTGTCAACTATTACCTTCAGAAACCTTACGCACTCAATTTTAATTGCGGACAGTAAATTAAAACACTAAAACTATCTTTCTTTAAAGTAGCAATACCGACGGAATAGTGGGAGAGGATTAAAAGAAATAAGTAGAACCCCGGTGACTCGAACTCTGAAGGGAAATGAAAACCAGTTCGAGTTAGTGGGGTGTTCGAGTTATCCAAATTTTAGTTACCGTAACTAAATGGCCGTCGAATGTAACTAGCTAGCATTGAGACCTCTTCAGTCTTTTCATTTCGCAAGTGAACGTCGATAAACACACGACTTAACATAACAGGCCGTCGCATCTCACGCCAACTTTCGATTTTGTCACGCGTCCGTACCTAAACTTTGGCCTTGACGTTATCCTTTTCCAAGAAAACGTGGAAGTTTATTTTTTTGTTTTCAATGAGGCGGAACCTTTTTTTAAAATCGCCTCGACAGATATAATGGCTTCAAAAACACCTAAAACGTTAAGTTTCCAGACGGATTTCTCTGATGCGATAACTGAAAGGACAACCTACATTCTTGCCTTCGTAGCTGGCGGTTTTGTTGGGGTTTAAAGCGCGCGACAACGAGCGGCGAAGCAGCTTCGCCGCTGGCTTGTCGAAATTGAAGTCGTAGAGCAGGCAAAAACCAAGTTTAATACTTATGACAATGAACTGACACAAATACATCTTTTTTTGTACTCACCAAGAATCTCAACTGTCCGTGCCGGGTAACCCTTGAAGACGCTCAATTCTGAATTCGCTCGCAACAGCCCTGGCGAATGAATATTCTAGGAAAAGACCGTCACAACTTGCTAAATGTTTTTATTTGTTTTGACCTTGGGCGTGAATACTTCGGCTAGCCAATCATACACCCAACAATTCGCACGTGCCAACTTACCTTGTTTTCGATTGGTTTTCGGCGTTAAGAAGGCCACACGTGATGGGAAAAATCCCGGCTGTTGTTGTTTGCAAGGGACTTGTCCCTAAGACTTTGGGGCTTGGCCTGTCTGTGGTGGCATCCATCTGCAATTTTCGCATTAGTAGAAATTGCCGCGTTATGGCTGCAATAAAATGCAATAAAATGCAAAACATTCATTCAAACATTCATGAATGATAATTGCTGCGCTAATTGTATTCTATGTAGTTCTTAATGTAAGTTCTTAGCTTGTATTTTAACTGTACATATTGAAAATATTTTATCTTGTATTTTAACTTGTATATATTGTAAATATTTTAACCAATTTTAACCGATTTTAGCATTTATTAGGATATTTCGATTTTGTTATTTTTCTTTTACTTTAAAGTGTCCCCATTTAGTGGTTTTATTACTGCTATTTTAGTTTTTGACACTCAAATAAAGGTTTTATTATTATTATTATTATTATTATTATTATTATTATTATTATTATTATTATTATTATTATTATTATTCATCATTGATGCCTTTTGCTTTAAAAGCCGACAAAGCAGCGATGTCTCTATTTGTCCTGGCTGCTTCCACGGGTAATAGGCTCTGCACATACGTACAGGTCCTGGTCGGACCGTGGAGATGTGTTGTTGACCAACAGATGGTTTATTTTTCTATTTCAAGATTAGCAGATGTAGGCAGGTCACGGCGCTTGATTTACACAAGTTGTACCCTCTTCTGTGTTTCAGTTCATCCTGGTTTATCAAAATACCACTGAAACTAAAAAGTCAAAGATTATGTAAGATTCTAAGAAAACATCAAAAATATATCGATACCGTATTTAATGGGCCTCGCCACCGCTTCGGCAAAATATGAGCCGAATCAACCTTTTTAGAGCAGTTTCTTTCATTTTCCAAAAATTTTTAGCTAACGGTTTTCCTGTGGAGAAACCTAAGTTGGAACGAGATAAAAATAGAAAGGCGACTGAACAAGGTTTTTTTCTGGGCATGAAAAAAGACGAAATCATAAGTAATTGGAAATTCCCGTGCACTGTTACAGTTGACTCGCTGTTGGTTGAACGGCAGGCCAAGCGGTATAAACCCACAACGAGTCGGTGTGTCACGACATCTACTTGCGTGCTTCATTGTTTTCCGTAAAACTATGACCAATCACTGATCTCTACTGAAAACAAAGGAAGCTAACATATGCTAATTTCCAATTCCCAAATTCTTAGAAATGCAGTGTAACGAAGTTGCATTTCAATACGAACATGAAAATTATAACCAATTCATTTTCTCTCCTTTGTGTTCCTTTTCTTCAGAATGTCACCGAAGAGGAGAAGTCAGAGATTATTTATTGAAAGTCGCCGTCAGTGGCGAAGTCTCCGTGTTAGGCGGAATCGCTGCCGCTTCGGCAAAATACCAGCGGAAAGAACGGACATCCAACGAACGGGAAATTATGTCTTTGTCTTCCTCGGTCTACACACGAAAAGGCTTCCTTGCTAGTGATAAAGAAACACCGAGTTATGTCGACAATGGTATGAGTTTCAAAGTTGAGGGAATAGAGATTGGTTTGGAGGAGATTTTAATCGTAACAACGGAAGTTGAAAGGTGAGTTTACAAACTTTCAAATAGATTCACTTTTCGTAGACCGTTCCGATTCATGATCGTGAACTTGAGTACTTACTTAATAGAAAAAAGGTGTATTTTTATCAAATTTTATTATTCACAAAATTCGCTTGGTTTCAGTGTTGTCTGTGACTTCGTGACAGAGCGAACGGAGCATCTAGTCACGTCATTATCACTGATCAGCATCTGTCGTGGACTTTGATCCACGAAATCGAAAATATTCAAAATGTTTGCTGAAGCGGATTTGACGAACTAATCGCCGGGACTGATCGGCGCAGAGATAATTTAACTACCATAACAAGCCTCGGAATTGGCTTTTCCTATCTCTACTTTTCGGTGGGGCACAACTGTTTAAGGGTCGCTGTTGTTGCTGTTTACTGTTGAGCCGAGATTTCAGTAAGACAATATTTCAGTGACGTTTTAATAAATGCCTTTACCGTTGCGTGACACTAGCGTGACCTATCCTTAACCATGGCGTTAGCCTACAGAACAGGCGGTTTATTTTGCGGGTCGAAGCGCGAAGTACTAGGTTCCTGTTCTGCAGGCTACCATGGCGTGAGTTTGCCTTCTGGCCGCAACTTATATTATCTCCGGTGTTCACCCGCATAAAGCGACTAAGAGTACTTCTACTCTACTACAACGGGGAAATCTCCTGCGACTGCCCACTAGTCTCTCCTCTTTTCTTGACCGCACTTGAGCTCAAATGGAAAACAACTGTTCTTTAATATAAAGTCACTTTTAATTTTAATTAAGAAATGACAGAATGCTTTTAATTAAAATTTGGTTAAATCTTACAGAGAGCAAGAAAGAACAGAGGACAAGTTAGATGTTGAAGTGAGAGTATTGTTCTTTACGATTTCTGCCAAGATAGAAAATATTCATCAAAGTTCAAGTCACAGAGGTTTTGTTTTAATCGACCATTACTCGTCCAAAACAGGAGAATGGAGACATGTCGAGTTCGATGCCAGTGGATATCAAGCCGCTATGACTGAACTGCACAGAATCGAGGCAGACATGTCTGTTATCCCGGATGAGGTAAAAAGAACGCCAAATAACCAGCTATCGCGCTTGCGTTTTGTCGTAAGGCCATGCGCACAAGACGCCAAGAACTTTGGTGTTTTTGTTGAACTAAAGAATGAAATCAAAACTCTTCAGCTACAAATAGCTGAATACGAAGCATTCGGGGCTAGTGAAAAAACTGAACGACTTAGTAACTTACTGAAAGAGCTGCAGAGCCTGACAATCAAAAACTGCTCGTGGGAGATTTTAGATCGCATTAAGAAGAATATTAAACATGTTTTGTGAAAATGTGACAATATCCTGTGTATGAAGAAGTTTTAATTTATCTTTCAACATGTTGTTTAAAAGAATATGATCAGGCGCTATCAGAGCTCTGGGCTGTTCTCAGCCCTTAATTTTCACGTATTTTCTTCGATAGTTGAATGCGTGATTCGCACTCGCGCGGGTTTCACTCACTGTTTCTCTCTCGTTCTTTTGCGTTAAAAACTAGAGGCTGTGAATAGTCTATCGAAGGACAGTATAACATAGATGATGTACTCTTGTAGTGTTTTTATCCAGTCCCTGAACCTCTCCCATCCCTCGTCCTACATAGGGGTTGAACCAGGCAGGGGAAGAGAGCTAGAGCATGCGCGTGCAAATTATCACGGACTCCCCCTTCTTGCGCTGCTGGGCTCAGGGACTGGACTATGTTTGTTTTATCAACATGTCGTATAATTCAGGGAATAAGTGCGCAACTTATTTTTATCAAAATAATTAATTTAGATATCTAATGTGTTGTTACGTGTGGTTCAAAAAAAAATTACTTGATCATGCTACATAAGACTGTCAATGGAATGCTTTGACGATTATCTCCGTGTTTTGTTGAATGAAAAAGCCGCTCGTTTATAGAATTAATAAGAACGACAAAGCTAACACGCTTTCGGTGCTATGTCGGTTAAAACAAGAAAAGAGCCAGAGGTAACTGCTCTGCCGCGCTTGCTGAATTGAAGACGGATCACGGATTTTATCTTAGGCTTGACAGGACACTGATAAGAGCTACAACTGCTACAGATTGTTATTTTGAATATTTGAAGCGAAGGAATAGTTCCAACGCTGTGGGATGCCATTTATGATGTTAAAACCAAAAAGTTTCGGTACTCTGTAGGTTTTGATATTTCGCCTTTTACTGTTTATGTAAGTAACGGATATGAAGACTGCAGTAACAACGATCCGAATGAACTGCCGAGTGAGCAGCCAAACATGTGCATAAGCACGTGAAAGGTCTGAACAAACAGACCGAGCAGACGAAGGTTGAAAGTGCAGAAAACCATCCATAAGACTGACTGACTAGAGGGTTTACTGACTAGATGGTAAAGAAAAGTCCTAATAGTTACGTTTGTGTAAGTAACAGACGCAATGACTGGCTATGGTGGTTTACTTAGTAGTGATCTGTTGTCCATATTTAATTTTATCGCTTAGGTAAATTACCATTTTTATTTTAAATAAGGAATTTATAATAGTGAGCTCACTAATAAGTTTTCTTGGATTGGAGTAGATTGTCATGAAAGCTCAGAAAGTCTGCCATTCTCGCCAGGGGCACAGTGAGATAATTATTTCGCGAAGAGTAAAGCTAGAAAACAGGATAAGCAAGCGCGCGGGAATACGTTACACCGACCTCTTTTATCCGTATTGCAACGTACCGTTAACTAAAATCCAAATCGTGTGTAAGTCATTAGTTTTTTTGCCATTTTTAAACTTTTTGTAAACGTTTTATCGGTATAGACTGAAAACAGTCAGCTCAGCCACGTAGGGCCAGCTGTGGTACCGCAGTTTGAAACGCGGTTTTAGAGAAATTTACCCTGATTTGGCTTTTAGCTTTACTCTCCGCGATATAATTATTTCCTAAAGGGTCTGTCACTGTGCCCCTGACGAGAATGGCAGATTTTGTGAGCTTTCATGACAATCTACTCCGATCCAGGAAATAAAAAGTGATGTTCTCAACAGTATAATAACTTGCAGGGTGGGGGAAGGGGGGCTGTCAGATTTCTGAGAATGCGCATGGAGGTTATTATTTCTGGACTCCCTCTGCGCCTGCGCCTGGGTTGAACCCACCGTGGGGAGAGTTCAGTGAGTGCAATACATTCAGGACTATCAAAACAACAAATGTATTACGCTTAAGCCCGGATTTTCCATACACTGGGAATTTCACTGCTGGGAATGGGATTTAGACAAAAAATAGGATGGGAAATGGGATTTGGGCAAAATTGGGCTGGGAAATGGGATTTGGTCCCCCCTTTTCAGGACCCTCTTACTCGTTTTTTGCATGATCCTTCGGGCCTTTTTATGGGTTGCTTCTTGTATGGACACTTCCTTCATCTTCGTATGAGCTCCTCCTTCATATAGACCTTGTCTTCTCGTTGTTGCTTAATTTCAGTCCTTTTAACAAGCACTACTTAAGAACTTTCAAGTATTTTTCAAGCAGTTCTCCAAACTCGCCAAATAGAATGAAACGATAAGAAACTTCGGAAAAAATATCTGACTTATCATTAACCACTCTTTTAAGCAACTGTCAGATTGACTCGACTCTCGAGCAAATACTTTTTCTCACACATGCAAAGAAACTCAAAAGCTTACGCGCATAAATATCGTATTCAAATGGGAGTTTAATGTGAGTTTAGTTTGGCTCTGAATAAAAACAAGTATACCAGAATATGAGCTAACGTATATAGATGGAGGTACAGTCTTGAATTCGTTGGCTTCTAGAAAATAGTGGAATGAGAGGAATATAATCTGCGCACATTCGACGGCATCACAGCTTTTTACTTATCCCCCAACCTTCTCTCGCGTTAGTTTGATTTTTCAACTCGCACTGTGCGTGAATAAGATCTGCAATCGCTAATTGTACGCCCAAGCTTTCAAGCTTCTTTGCATATGCAAGAAAGCTCTTAGCGCGCGCAGTTCAATTTTAAGCGTTCCCACAGCCCGCCTTGCTTGCATTGCAGCAAGTCTAGCTCTTCATTTTCCATACAACAATAGGTCAAAAGATCGAGACCCATCAACTCAGTTGACCTGCTTTCGCTGTTCCATAGAATTCTTGGCTCGAATTGGACCTTATAGTCATCTCTGAAGAGGAGTAAAGATGATCATCTTTTTAAGAGAAAGACGAACAACAACAACAACAACACTGGCAGCGAAACTTGATGCACATTTTAAAGCTTCAAGAGTGTTCAACTTTTCAGTGTTCCATGTTAGGTGTACAATTTAATTAAAAATACCCAAAAAGGTACTGAGAAAACTACAACTATGATGTTTACAGCTGTAGTCGTCTTTGCACTTTTTAGCAGAAAGCTACTGCTTTAAGGTATTGCTCCATTTTGCAACAGTTTTTGCCAACAGTCATTATCTTTAAACCGGAATAAGACAGCCAATAATTAGCCATAAAACAAAATCTGCAAAAATCGAGTATTATTAATTGGTCACAGAAACAATGGATTGCATGAGGAGGACGCTCTCTCCTCTGCAGAGGCTTCTGTTGCATTTGCTTACAAGCGCGCTTCGAAAGACTGGGGAAAAGGTAATGCAAGGCGTGGGGTGTCATCCCCCTCCACCCGCGCACCGCGCGCGCGCTTCTGTCTTTTTTCTTCCTCGTTTAACTCTTCTCTCGTTTTAGTGAAGATCTCTGAACTTTTGTGGTAGTAGCGAGGAATGCTTTTGCCCAAATGGAACATTTCTCTTCGTTGAACTAGACCGCTCCCACCAAAATATATCTATGCATTCAAACACCGAAAAGGGTGGTTTCTTAGCGTAAATGATAAGAATGGTAGAGCGAATTTCAAAATTCTACGACATTTGTTGTGTTTTACACGACAGTCGTAAGAATGTGATTCATATTGTTTTAAAGCCCAAGAATGTCCTTCAGTTGAGATAACCTGAGACGCATTTCCGGTTGTTATTCTTCGTGCATTTGTCTGCAAGACGGTGCCGATGTGTACGGGGAGATATACAAATATTAAAAAACGTGAAAACGTGAATTGTTCCCCAGCTCTTCCACAATGCCCAAATTTGACCAGTGATCTCAATTAATAACCTAACCTGATCTCTTAATTCGTAATTGATATTTATACCATGCCATAGAAAATACAGCCAATCAGAATACAGGAAAGCCGTTGTATATTCGACGGTATTCAACCCAACCTTCCCATCGTGCGCTGCGATTGTATTCTCGACGAAATTTTGTCAGCGTATTTTCTATGGCATGGTATAAAAAAGTAAAGGCTCGTGTGTATACCGAGAAAATAACTCGTGGGATATTCCATAGTATACCACTCGAAAGCGTTGCATAACTAGTATATAATTTATTTAACGAAAGTAATTCCGATCGAATTCCGAATTTCTTGTTTTAGGGTTGCCCTCCAAAAAGCTGTGTCGTTTTCCCCATTTTTAGTATATCAGGACTTCTGCTACAGAGAACCAGACAAGAAATGAGACACACTATTTTTTATTAATGATTAAAATATGATTGACACACATCTGGTCACTTTTTCTAGTGACAAAAATTAAATCACTTCTTGATATCGATGATTATATAGTAACCCTAAAACGTTATTTGTTTAGATTTGTTAAGTAAGCTAACGGGAAACTTCCGGCATATGAAAAAAAGGGAATGCTCGTCAACAGTTTTAAACTGAAGAAATTCGTAAAACGTACCAGAATCTCGCTTTGTTTTTATATGCATTGATAGTCTTCTACTCGTACATAAAAAATTCCAGCGTCATCTATGGATTTCTGATTTCACCTGTAGTTAGTCAAATAAGTTATTAAAACTACAAAACTAGATAAATGCTAAGAAAAGGTATTGTGAAATCTACGAATGTGGGTATTGAAGTTGGAAACACTATGTATTACCGAAACACGTTCCTTTTCATCGCTGGAAGGTGTGACGAGCAAACCCGTCAGTTTCATATGGGGAGTCCTGCCGGGTTAAGCGAAGTTTATTGTCCATACGAACATGATAAAGGCAAATTAAATGTAACCTCAATAGCGGATTTGGAAAGTTGTTGTTTACAGCGTTTAACCATCGTCGTGTTTCCTTTTCACGCAAACTAGGTTCAAAGTTCAATGTACGGTACATATGGGTCTGGATGACTGAACGAGGAGACAGTATCACGGGAACAAATGCTTTCAAATTTAATAATTTAAGAAAAGATGTTTTCAATATGCTTCAAAAAACATTTCTTGAGACTTGCTTCCCATATATGCGTTTCAAACTTGAGTAAATAGGTAACAACTTCTTCCGCGACAGTGTCTCCTTCTTATGATTGGCCCTAACATAAACGTTTTATCATACGAAAAAAGAAACTTCGTGTCACAAAAACTTTTACGTTAGAGGCAGACTAGCTATCATCAACGTATTATGTCACAATAGCAACCCGCTAAGTTCTTTGTCGCGCCAACTAATTTTTACACGGCAACACAAACGAATTGCAAAGTCCTTTGTCACGCAACCTAATTTCAAAGTTGTTTGTCACGCAAAGTAGCTGCAAAGTTCTTTGCAGCGCAAACAAAAATAAAGTTCTTTCACACGTCAACTAAGATTGTTTTTCTATTTGGTCTTGGAGGCTGATAATTTAAAACAAGCTGTTATTCAGCCAAACTTACTACAAAGCTTTTCTTTTTCTTTGTCACAACAACTGACTTGTCTCTGTCACTTAGCCTGACCATAAATGTATTGTTTTATCACATCAAATAACTTCCAACTTTTTTGTCACGGTAACCAACTGCAAGTTATTTTTCACTCGACCTAAGTACAAAGTTCCTATAAAAACGTTAACTTTTTTTCATGCTTACTAACTACAAAAATCGTTTTTGTCACACAATCTAACCACAAAATTAGTTGTCACACTAAATAACTTCAACGTTTTGTCACGCTAACCTCTTAATTGCAGAAAACCACTACAGAGCTACAAAACATTACTTTTAAAGTTGTACGCAATGCAAACTGCCCCCCACAGTTACGTGTCACGTATACTAACTCCAATTTTTTGTTACGTAAACTAATTACAAAGTTTTATGTCACACCAAGTAGCTACAAAAGTCTTTGGTACACAAACTAACTACAAAGCTTACGTCACGCAGCCTTACTACAAAGTTCTTTGTCACACCAACAAGCCGACTAACTATGTCACACAAACTAGCTCTAAAGTTCGTTGCCACACAAATTAACTACAATGTTCTATGTCACGCAACCTAACTACAAACTTTTTTGTCTCACGAACTAACTACAAATCTCTTAGTCACACCAACTTAAATACTATGAAGTTTTATGTCACACCAACTAACTACAAAGTTCTGTCACACTAACTCGTAAGTTCTTTGTCGTGCAACCTAACTGCAAACTTCTTTGTCACACCAACAAGGGTGCTTTCATTTATTAGTGCATGTGGGGGGTTGGCAAGATTGTGAGGGGGAAAACGTTATTCTGGAAAGCTAAGTAGGGTTGGGGGATTACAGCAAATTATGGGCAAAATTTTTGCCTACCAACGAGGGGGGTGGGGATTGGGTAATTTTTGGAAGCCACTCCAAAGCTCTTTCTCCTAAAAACTAATTCCAAAGCTATTTGTCGCACCAACTATTAAACAACGAAGTTTTCTGTCACGCCAACTAACTACAAAGTTCTATGTCACACTAACTAATTCGTAAGTTCTTTGTCGCGAAACCTGACTACAAAGTTCTTTGTCACACCAAATAGCTAGACTGAAAGCTCTGTGTTACATCCTAGACATTGGGACCCATAAAGCCTAGCTAGTGAAAACTAAATCAAACAATCTCAACTTCAGTATAACACAACTCCTCGTGACTGGAGAAGGTACTAAAGCGTCCTATACACAAGAACAATGAATGAACAATGAAAAACTAAGTCAGAAGACTAATAACTGCAATATTATTGAGCTATGAAAAACGTAAAACCAATCTACCATTACATGTGGTACATAATATGATACCTTCTTTCGCATTTAGGCTCGCTTGGTGTTACCAGGTTAAATTTCCCATTTGAAGAAGACTAACCAAGTGCATAACGAGAAAAAGTCGAAAACTAAGCTATTATATCAATCAGATAAAATAAAATAAGAATGGCAAATCAGTAATTACCGAACAGAGTTCAGTCCAACAAAGTGAGCATCTTATGAGCCAATCTGCACCAGCCTGGGAATCCATCCTTCTGTCCAACGCCACTGATCCACCGCAGCATCCAAGGGGACACATAATGCACGGCGCGAGCAACACCCATGGCTCTGTGGGACCACTCATGAGACAGCACATCAAAGTAACACGAGGTGTGCACATTGTTGACCAGAATGGTGCCACTGAGGGTCACTGGGGCGTAAACACCTTTCTCGTAGACACTGCTGATGCTCTGAACTGCATCCTTCTCTATACCGTGCTTTCCTTTCACATAAACCGTGTCTCCGACTTTCACATCTCTGGCAGGGATGGCTGCTGCTTGGCCTGTTTTCTCTACAAACATCAAGTGGTCTTCAGTGATCTTCAGGATGTTGTTCTTCATAGTTGTGATCTCCAGGAATTCTTGCATAACTTCTAACTGATGGTGGATAAAAGTGATCACTGGTTCGAATCGGATTTCGTTGAAGGCAATCACCTGCACTTCTTCGCCAATTTTTAAAGAGTCCATTCGTCTGCATCGACCATTGATATCGCAAAACACGGCTGATGCCGGATAGCACCCGCCACCGGTATTACTCTCACTTACTGCCGCTGTTGCGGTTCCACCCGATGGACTTTCAGCAGCCTTTTCTTGGGCTCTTTTTTTTCTTCCTCTAGCTTTTTCTTTTGTTCCTCCAACTCTTCTTGTTTTCGTTTCTCTTCCTCGAGTTCTTTCTCCAGCTTCTCCCGCTCAGCATCACTTTTTCTTTTGTCATCGAGTTGTTTTTTGAGCTCTTCTTCTTTTTTACGTAGAGCCTCAGCCTGTTTGGTTAATCCACTCTCGTCCATCGCTTTCTTAATCTCTTCGTCTAGCACACTTTTGGACGCTTTGGTCAGTCTGTGTATGAATGATCCCTTTCCTTTCTTCAGTTCCTCAATTATCTAGGAAAAACGGCTAGTTTCAGCTAGGTTGTGATTTTTAAAAGTCACTGAGTATAAAATAGATTTAGCCAAGCCTAAAAGCGAAGCTCCCCGATTATTTACTTCGCCCTTTTCGTTTATTCGAATTTACTGACTGATAAAAGGCAAAAATATAGCCCTTGAGCCCGCGATCCAATGGAATCCATCACTTGGTCAGCGGTTAACTTAAACAAAATTCGAACTCGATGAGCTCTATGTGAGCCCGCAATATGGTCATGTGATACTGGTCAGCGGATACCTTTTTTTGACAGCTGTCCAATATCAAAGATGTAAGCTGACGTTAACCATAACCTTAAACCTATTTCTGGAGTATGGCCGCCATGTTGGGGCAACTCCGTCGTCGCACGCGCCCGCGAGCCATGCCGCTAGCCATGATGCCCATGAAAAACCAAAAGCATGGGTCTGTTAATTTTCTATGGGTATGGGGCTCTGCTCTGCGGCCCTTCGGGCCGCTGGGAACTCCGCTATTAATATTACAATAGAGCTCCAGTTAGTCAACTCGGATATCTCGAACTCCCCCGCTTACTCGAACTAAGTCTCATTTCCCTTGGATTTGACCCACCATTTTAGTCATTTTTCTCGGTTAGCTCGAACTTGGATAACTCAGCGAGTTCTCTGTCATACATACATTCACAGTACTGTATTATCATAAGAATGCATACTCGTGTTGTAGTTTCTGACGAGATAAGTTTAATTTGCACTGTGCTGTATGAAAATTTGATATTCAATCGACCCCAGGAACTCGAACCCCGCCATCTCTAACTATTTTTCGTTTCCCTTCAGAGTTCGAGTAGCCTGTTCCAGGAGTGCGGTTAGTTGGGAAGCAGCGCGAAGAAAAGCTTCTCCCAACTGGAACAGGCTAGAGCTCAAGTTATCGGGGTTCTATTTTATTTGTTTTTATGAGTGCAAACAAGTCAATCTAGCACGGATATACGCCGGCTTTGTAAACAGAGTATAAATGGTCCTTACAGAGAACACAATACTGGGACAGTTGCTGCGTTTAAACTCTTTAACTGTTGGAGCACAGCGCTAGCACTATTTTGCAGAGGCGGCGGAGCGTTTTTGACCGTGGAAGGGGGGGGGGGGGGCTTAGACTGTCCCAAAAATACTGGGCAGGTCAGGTTTTCATATTTGGAGAAAAGTTTTTTCTGTTCTAGCAACTTTTTGATTTCTGAGCAGTTTCTAGACCAAAGATCAACGATACGAAACACAAACATTTTTTAGGTCGCTAAATGCACATCAAAAGTCCTTTGCAACTGGCTCTTCCGACATAAAATACCAAACAACTTCATAATAAAGGGGCTTATATAATCGGAATAAGTTGTATGCTTTCCCAGGGTTCTTTATTGAAGTCCAGTGGCCGACATTCGAGGAGAGACTAAATATTAGAAGGATTTGTTGCCTCTTTGATTTGGTGCTTTTGATGGAGGAGAAGCATTTTTCCGGTTGGTTTAAATTTACAGACAGTTACATCAATACAAGCAAAAAATACAAACAAATAATCGGGAGATACAAGACTGAATATACCGAGTTACAAAAACTAACACCATATTTAAGCCAATGCCATCTTAGCAGATGCTGATAGTCATATATCTCCCACAAAGTGATAAACATAATTTGGAGCAGTGGAGCAGAAATTTGGGAAGGTCAAAAAGAAACGCATGGCATATCCAATAGTTGGACCAAAAGAGCACATGCAGGTGAAACAGAAGAATGGGTTATTCTTACCTGAATTAAGTCAGACACTTGCTTCTTACAATCATCTGGGTTTTCTTCTTCATCTAAAGCATTGTTAAACAGAAGTCGTCTGTCTCCTATTTCCTTTAGAAATGCTTGAACCCAATCTGGCAAGGTTCCAATGTACCATTTCAAATGGTCTGGGATACTCCTCTTCTTTTTCTTTGCGTCACGTACGGCCTGGTCACCATGTGTGAAGATTACCACCATATAATCGTTGGCTTCTTTCCCGAAAAATTGTTGAAGTATTTTTAAAGCTTCGGCATCCTCCAAGCCAAACCTACCACCGTACTTTATGGTAAGAATAATGGCATCAATGCCGTCGGGGGACATGGCAAACATCTTGTATAGTTCTCTAAGAATTTCCTCTTGTTTTTCGTTGAAGAGACCAGTGACCTCCTTTGCCTTTTCTTTGAGTTTTCCCATGGCGGAGACAGGGGCTGTATCCATAATACCCGGGGTGTCAATCACACCAATGACTCTCTCATCCGTTCTCTTCTCAATTCTGCAATATACTGTTACGGAGCCACCACTTGGACTGTCTGCAAAACACTCTCTTCCAATTATGGAGTTTCCAGTGGCACTTTTTCCATTTCCAGTTTTTCCAAGAAGAACAACTGTAAGAGGATCTCCCTGAGGAAGCTTAGAAAACAAAAGCGAAAAAAATAATTAATTAAAAGAAAGAAAAGTGCAGCTATTAACATTGAAACCTCTCCCTGACTAAAGTAATATTTTCGGTTGTATGAATTTAGTCCCACTAGTCGAGGATTCAATAGCTACTGTCTTTAAAACTATTAAGGCGCTACGGCTTAGTGGAAAAGAAGACACGGGGGATTCTTCAAAAAAAATTCAGATTTCGTTGGAAATAACTGAACCTAGCTCATTCTTCTATCAAAGTGTCAATTTTATCGGTTGATTTAATAATAACGAAAATCATAATCACAATCGTAATCATAATCATAAAGATAACAACGACAATAATTTACTTAATTGACCACTGCCAGTGTGGGGCTCCTCAGGTTCAAAGTTTACAAACACTGAAACAAATATTTTAGATAAACATAACATGGTCAAATATCCCATCTGGCAAGAGGCAGACTTGGGTTTGTCAGTGAGTGGTTGGGGGCTGGGTGAGTAGGTATAGGTAAATAGCCAAGCTGCGAAGGTCTTGTTCTAAAACAAGACGATTATGAGAGTTTAATTAATTGGAGTTAGATTACTTAAACTATGGAAACAAAAAAGTATTACCTTGATAGTGGCGATTGGTGCCTGCAAAGAAGAAACCAAATGTAATATGATCAGATTCTCAAGGATTCAACACCTTTAACACTTTCAGTGCTAAAGTCGACATTTGGGGGAGAAGTCAATGAACCACTTGTGACGTCATCTGATAGAGCTAGGTTTGAACTTTTCACAGAACTTTTCATTTGCTATTCAGAGCTGATCGAGAAAAAGACAATCAGTTTTTGGTGCGAGATTGGTGCTTAAACAGGCCAAAACACCGGTAAGTGATCGAAGTCCTTTTTTCAGGGTCTACCAGTGTTTTAATCCAAACTTTTTTGGCCTAAAGGAAGGACGTGAACAGTAGAAAAAGGAGTGGGAATTATAACAAAGCCGAGAAAAACGAAAAGAAAAGGAGCAAGAAAAAAAGATGGGAACGATTTCGCAAGAGAATAAGTCCAAATTATGGCATATGCGCATGCGCCAAAGTACAATTTTGTACATTTTTCATGGAATCTTCATCAAAATCTTGCTGCATTGTGGAGAAGTGCTTTCTAAGCAAAGGTGAGGAAAATTCAGGATCGTAGCACCAAAAATTCAGTTTAACGGTAAAAAAAACGTGTTTTTGAGACATTTAGCACTGAAAGGGTTAAACTCCACACCATCGAAAGCGAAAATGGGTCAGTCTACCATCAAGTGTGATGCTGCACGAGAACGGAACGAATTACCAAGAGAGATCAGAGAAATTAACACTCTATCTTGGTTTAAAGGGATTGCGTCACGGATTTTAGCCAAATTCGGAAATGACCATCAATTTCGTTGAAATATGAAAAATAGCTTCTTAAAACTGTGAAGGAACCTTTCAATAACACAGCAAATACATTTCTAGTTTTGTTGTTGGTGCATGTGAGTGTCATTTCCTAAGGTAGAATTCCTTTTTCAGAATAATACTGGCAAGCCTTTCACGACGACAGATTACATTATTGTAGATTTTAAAATAAATTACTTCATTTATTGCCGAGGTATCAAAAAACGAACAAAATCTCTGTGTGCGAAGATTGTCGCTTTTTTCGCTTGTTCTTCTATCAAAGTGTCAATTTAAAATTGTTCAAAATTAAAATTCTTAAATTTAAAATTGTTAACATTGTCAGTTTAAACTTGGATGACGTTTAAAAAGTCATCTAAAGAAGTTAAATTATGGTCTATCTGTCGAAGCAGTCACCAGAATTATAATTGTCTAGTTTTTTCCTTGGCGCGGGATCGATGCACGACTTGGCAAAGGACATGAATTTCGTGGTGGTATAGTAGAATGTTATTGCCCATTAAAATTGCCGAAATTTTGAAATTGTGTTACAGATAACTCAGGTTAACGTGCATAGAATAAATCAATGTCATAAGTTTTATTTCCGCTTCAAAGTGATGCGAGCGAATACGTGGCCATAGTTGTAGATGGTGGACAGCAAATCAGGACAAATTATTAACTCAACTCTTTTATTTTGCCCAAGGCGGGCTTCTTCACAAATCTACAACGATTATGCACGATGGTGCAAAACCTACTTCCGGTTAATTTTGTGTTTGTATCTTAACACAAAGTAGCCAGAGTGCGGCGTGATTTGCAAGTGCAAGTCCGCGAGGGGGGATTCTGTAAGAGGTTAAACAAAACAGTCTATCTGCATGTCTATAACTGCAGAGCAGGAAAAAGTTAATAATTTCACATCATCATCGTGTTTTATACCAACAAATTTAAATACATTTTTTTGAAACACCTGCTTACCTTTGAGCTCAATATTTTCTTCCATTGTAGGACAAATTTCCCCAGTATATCATGACCATCAAAGGCATCCTCGTACGCCTCCATACAAGCATCCATCCGCTCCTCCCCCTCCTTTGTGTTCAAAGTAGAAATGGTTGAGCGAAACACGCGATAGATTTTGTTTGTCTTGCTGATAAACTTTTTAACATCATCGTCGGTTTCTTCCACGCTCTGTAGGTATGCGTTTGCAAGCGTCTGAGCGCTACGAAGGTCATCAAAGCGGCTTTCCAACTCCTCTAATTGATATGTGAGCGCCTGTTTCTGCAGGTACGCTTTTGCTGTTGGGATGATGTTCTTTACGGGCTGAAGTTCGAACTGCGAAGAAACAAGGCAGGTAAACTATTTGTTAACGTAGTTCTTGTCTTGAGCAAAATATTTATTTTTATCTTTACAAACATTAAAGATAAATGATGATAAGACTGAATTTCTTATTATCGGATCTAGACAGCAACTGTTGAAAATTAATGATTGTACAATCCGTGTTGGCATAACAGATTTTAAGCCTGTGTCTGAAGTGCGCAATCTAGGCTCCTGGTTCGACTCTAATTTTTCTATGTCGACTCATATTTCTAAGTCTTGTTGTGCGGCATTTTTTTCGTTACACAATATTAAGCGAATAAGTAAATTTCTAGCTAGGGATAAATTTGAAATGGTTTTGCACGCGTTTGTTACTAGTAGAATTGATTATTGCAATGGACTTCTTTATGGGCTACCGGAATGCGAGATTGCTAAATTGTAGAGAGTGCGGATGGCCGCGGCTAGGCTGCTAACTGTCGCAACAGTTCCTAAAACAAGAT
Organism: Oculina patagonica; assembly: GCF_052425735.1. Lineage (NCBI taxonomy): Eukaryota > Metazoa > Cnidaria > Anthozoa > Scleractinia > Oculinidae > Oculina > Oculina patagonica. Next base: position 45,137,023 of record NC_135759.1, read on the forward strand.
GTCATAATTTTGTTACCCTACTTAGGTCTTCCGAGCATCCAAATCACTAAACGCCTTAAATCCTGTGTATCCGACTTCTACTCTTTCGTCAACCTCAAGATCATATTTCAGAACACACGCCGCCATCCTGCTTTCCGTACAAAGACCGCCTCAACCGTTCTCAACGATCTAAGGTCATCTACAAAGCTGGCTGCTGGGACTGTGATGATGTTTACATCGAAAAAACAAAACGACGACTTCATGACAAAAAAAATGAACATTTTAACGCCCTCACTAAATGCGACCATATAAGCTATTGCTAATCACATAAAAACCACAGGCCATAACAAGAAATGGGATCATTTTGAAATTCTTGCGTCTGGCAAAACTGACCTCCACTGCAAAATTAAGGAGACTTTATTCTTTCAAGAACTACAACCTTCATTAAATGCCAATTTCGGCAGTGAGAGGTTGTTGCTTTATTAACTGAAATGTTAATGTAGTTACTGCTGAAGATCAATTGTCTCAGTCTAGGTTCCAGACCCCTTTCATAACAATGCATAAATAGTTGCCAAAAAAAATTTTTAACGGTCATACTTTTGAAAATGTATGTAGCTTAGCATACGAAACGTCAAGTTTAGTAAAATGCGATTTTTCATAATGTTTATCACCGCTGTTTGTATTATATTTTTAATCACGTTACGATGACCTAAAACCAAGAGTCTATATTTAGACCTTATTCATCAAACAGAAGAGAAATTGCACCTGCATAGGAATTCCTTTCCCGTCATTAATGTTTTTCAGTCTAGAAGGGAAAGTCTCGATCAAAGTCACCAGTCCTTCCAGGGTCGTTGGGAGTTTATCTGGTAAGTCTGTGGCGTAATATTTGATGGAGATATCTGACACGTCGCTGCACTCTGATGATAGTTTGTCTAACGAAGCTTTTAGTCCTGCATCAACACCTTGAAGATTTAGCTGTCCATCGACGTTGCCTGTGATGTGCTCCCTAGATACGGAACAGGAAAAAAAGGTCACTGGTGAGATTGTTATCTGTCATCCGTACATAACAGATATCGTGCGATATACGTAGCCGGTTGCGAAGATTCGTCCGAAATCTTGTAAAGTGCTGAATAATGACAGTTTTTCTATCTGCAAAATGTGTTTTGTTGACAGTCTGTGCCATTTTCTCTCAATTTTTCAGATTGATTTATTACTCACCGACCCTAGAGGTCCAGTGGCAGTTTATCAATACAGGATCTTTTTTCCTTTCGTTCCGCTCCGAAAAACTGTTCTTGGGTCTCCAAAGGTGATTCAGTATTACACAAACGTACATTGTTGCGGATTGAACACGTTTATGTTGCATGCAGGATTTGTGACAAACAGAACATGAAGGGTATATGAACAAAAAAGAGCGGGGTGCAAAGTTTTAAGTTCATAAACGGCAATGTTGCCAACGTCTTCCTCGTTTTTAAACGACCTCCTCCAACTTAAAAACAAACGCTGGAGGGATCCTCGCGATTTCAACGAATGTAAGTACTAACGCAATAAAGGAAATACGTCAGTCATGGAGACAGGAACGCAAACATTGCTAGGTTTTTTTGTTGTACAGCATCCCTCCAGGCTATGTTATGCCCATTTTTTTTCCTTTTAACATTTATTAAACTTTACAAAGCAGCATTCCGTACTATAATGTCATAGCAGTGCCGTTTAAGAGAAATATTTACTTGTTAGCTTGATCGCAAATAAACGAAGGGACCTCAAACAAACGCCACCGGCGTTTCTTTAAAAATTAGCAATTTTAACCCGGCGTTTAATCGGGGTCCGGCGTTTAATCAAGAAAATACGGTACTTAAGCCATCAAACGATTAACACATTAAAACGTTTTAAAGACGCTAAAAACGAATTCCCCTTTTAAAAATTCAATTTATATTCTGCTTTTTTCTAACGGAATGATATCCGTGCGAGAATAAACTTTCACTGGCTTAAACTGATAGTTTGACATACTTTTTTGTAGTTGATGAGGACTTGAATTTAAGGCTTGCCACCATCTCGACGCCGTAGGTAACGCTTCGTACATAGTGGGTACCAACTCCTTCAAGAAACTCGCCACTGGTTACATCATCTCTTGGTTTCACTGATCCATCGATCGTCTCAATGGCCTAAGGGATGGATTAATTAAACCTTTTTTTCAGAATAGAACATTTCACTTGATTTGGAAAAATCTAATTTACATTTACTTTCTACACACTAATTTACATATGCGATTTTTCAAAAATCGCATATGTAAATTAGTGTGTAGAAAGTAAATGTAAATTAGATTTTTCCAAATCAAGATGATGTTTAGTAATACTTTCTTGGCTTCGACAAGCAAAATCGCTCAGAAACATTTCACTTCAAAAGCTTTTTTCTTATAGTAAACGACTGGTTATAAAATACTTGCTTAATAGGTAGAAACTAATACCTTTGCTTTCACGAAATGCAGCGTGACTTCTATTGTCATTTTTACACTGTATAGACGCTGTAGTCATTCGCAATTCGCAAAACCTTGGAAAAAGCAATTAGTTGCAAGTAGACACTTAAAAGTGATCGCCGTTAAAACGTGTGGCATTCCAAAGTCCCGAGGATGACACATTTTACAGCTTTCTTTTCTTAAAGCAAAAAGCCCAGAAACAAGGTTTTTTCTAACGGGGTTGATTTCAATTTTAATCAAAACTATAACAAAATTCTCGAACGTGATTGGTTATCAGTGTAATAGGACAGTTTACGCGTCATGCCTGTGTAATTGGACCTTACGTGTCATTTTGCGCGCGCTGTTATTGTGCATTTTGTTGAATAAACTGTTATGTTTTGAAGTATTCACAAAAACGATTAGCCATTTCACCGGTAAAGTTTGTTTGTTTCTCAAATTTGGTCTTGGTTTTGATTAATTGGTAACAATACTTCGTGTTGTCCAATTCGGTCTGTAATCATTCTCGTGATTTTAAAACAAATCGGACTCCAGCTACGCGGTCGTCCGATTTTGTTAATCTCTCGTATGATTACAGACCGAATTGGACTCCACTCAGTCCTATTATCATTATTACTTGAGTGGCGTGCTTACAACTAGAAAATTACGTTACCGTGGTACATTTCATCACAGCTAGAAGGTTAGAGGTTCCCTCTTCCATCTTGTTCTCATTGATGTACTGTCCAGCCCCTTCCACTTTTAGAAGATTGGCCTTGATTTTTAACGATAGTTCACCAGACACGTCCAGTAAGTCATTCACATCTTTGCTGCTTTTGACGACTTTGTACTTGAACGAAAACTTGTTCACATTTATCAGCTTAGTTGGCATATCAGTGGCGGATGGGAAGATGTCGGCGCATGCGCTCGAGGATTCGGTGTCAAACGTTCGCCCAAGACATAACGTGGGCGATGTGTAAGCCGGTATATTCATGTTTCCTGGCTTAGAAATACAAAAAAGACGAATTAAAATCACGTAAGATCAAAATCAAAATTAAAATCACGTAAGAAACCTTCTGAGTGAATTTCTAGTTCTTAAATAGGTTTCAAAGCAGCCCAAATTAAACTAATTTATAAAGGACATAACAAAACCACAGTTTATGAATAATCAAGTGCTGAATTATCATTAAACGGAAATTATTATTGTTGACGAACTGACGCAACATGTGAGAATAATCGGCCCTTGTACCGTTAAATAATTGTAATTCTCCTGTCAAGTTCACCGACTTTACAAATGGCGGACGCCATAAAAACCTGAAACTGAGGCAAAAAAACGGGATAAACAACTTTCGGGTTAAAAGCGAAAGGTGGAAATTACACAGAAGTTCTGGAAAATCGGGCAATAAATCGTTTCTCTTTTGTGCTTTAAAGGTAACTGAATTCTAAATTACTTTCAGGTCAAGAGATTATTCATGTAAGCGGGTTGCAAGCAGAAAGGGGCTGTGGCCGGAACAGGAAAACGGAGACATTTTTAGTTGGTATGTGGAGCGCTTTCAGTTTACGCAAACGTTACGGAAGTTTTGGATGTATTAGAGAGTTTCTCGTAACAGGTGGGGCAGTTTCACGGAAACTCCGTGCGAGTCTGTTAAGAATAATGACAATAACTTTATTTCACATAATCAGTACATCATGAACACATATCGATAAAAAAAAGATCAAGAACTCAAAAATGCTGGTATCCTTGTATAAAAAAGTAAATAAAACATCTTTATGTTTGAGAAAGTGGCGTCTTAAAATTGCTTTTAATATGTTAAAATGACTGGAATAAATTATAGAGCAGAGAGATTTTTCCTCCAGTTTTTCCTTCTTAGACAAAAGGAATAAACGTTCATCTTTTCTATCTTTAAACCACCGATGAACAACAAACACATCTTTAATATGTTAAAATGACTGGAATAAATTATAGAGCAGAGAGATTTTTCCTCCAGTTTTTCCTTCTTAGACAAAAGGAATAAACGTTCATCTTTTCTATCTTTAAACCACCGATGAACAACAAACACATCTTTAATGACAAGGCTTGAATTGGCGGCCGAGTGATAGGGTGCTTACCATTTGGCGAAATAGGCCGGATGGAATGACCATTGAATAATGTAAAGTGTTTCACGCAGAACAGCAAACCTACCTCTTCTGGTCATTGTTTTCAGTTGTTTTCCTTACTCGAGACAGGAAACATGAAAATTTCGTACAGCTAAGTTCTGCAATGGTTAGCACCTACCGTAATGAAAGGATCTTCAAAATGTAGTCCATCCACAAAAAATCACAAACAAAAAAATTACTGTTAAATATACTTTCTAACTGAAATTTTCTGTTTTATTTTTAGTTGCTGTTCAATGGCAAACACCCCCAGTCATTCAGGGACATAACTATAAATTCTGAGTTTTTTTCCTGAATTTATTTGAATTTCTTTTTTCGCGTTATTCGGTCTTGAACTTCTTCAAACATGTGGCTGGAATGACAATTTTGAAGATATTTTCAAAGCCCTGCAGTACAACAAATATCCTGCCGTACTGTTAGTATCTGCTTCGTCCCCAGGCGCCGATTGGCCGGACGTTGAGGCGGTAAGGCGGGAAAACAGGGAGCGCAGGGGTTGATGGTTACCGCATCAGGCCCAGAACGCCAAGCGAACCGTGCTCGTCAGTCCCACAACGCCAAGCGAACCGTGCACGACAAAGGAGGAGGACGCCTGGGGACGAGGCAGCTGTCGGCAGCTGTTGGTATTGAGTCACGCAATCACAAGCATTTGAATGACTCTCGTGACTAGTTTCCAAATGCAGCTGATAGCCGTCCTTTTTTAGTAAATATCAGTGTCTTTCATTTTACAAACACGTTTCACTTTTACTGTCAGGATTGGAACGAGATAAATATTTCAAAGGCGACTGAACAAGTTTTTGTCTGGGAATTAATTCGAAGGTGAAATCAATATGGGAAAATTCCCCCGCACTGTTACCAACTTTAGCTTTCAGTTTCAAATTCACAAGCTCGGCCGGAAGTTACGGACAAGAAAGGTCGAATTTATAAAACCTGTGTCAACTATTACCTTCAGAAACCTTACGCACTCAATTTTAATTGCGAACAGTAAATTAAAACACTAAAACTATCTTTCTTCACAGTTGAATTTAAAGTAGCAATACCGACCGAATAGTGGGAGAGGATTAAAAGAAATAAGTAGAACCCCGGTGACTCGAACTCTGAAGGGAAATGAAAACCAGTTCGAGTTAGTGGGGTGTTCGAGTTATCCGAGTTCTAGTTACCGGGGTTCTACTGTAGCTAAATGGCCGTCGAATGTAACTAGCTAGCATTGAGACCTCTTCAGTCTTTTCATTTCGCAAGTGAACGTCGATAAACACACAACTTAACATAACAGGCCGTCGCATCTCACGCCAACTTTCGATTTTGTCACGCGTCCGTACCTAAACTTTGGCCATGACGTTATCCTTTTCCAAGAAAACGTGGAAGTTTAATTTTTTGTTTTCAATGAGGCGGAACCTTTTTTAAAATCGCCTCGACAGATATAATGGCTTCAAAAACACCTAAAACGTAAGGTTTCCAGACGGATTTCTCTGATGCGATAACTGAAAGGACAACCTACATTCTTGCCTTCGTAGCTGGCGGTTTTGTTGGGGTTTAAAGCGCGCTCAAGCAAGCGGCGACAACGAGCGGCGAAGCGGCTTCGCCGCTGGCTTGTCGAAATTGAAGTCGTAGAGCAGGCAAAAACCAAGTTTAATACTTATGACAATGAACTGACACAAATACATCTTTTTTTGTACTCACCAAGAATCTCAACTGTCTGTGCCGGGTAACCCTTGAAGACGCTCAATTCTGAATTCGCTCGCAACAGCCCTGGCGAATGAATATTCCAGGAAAAGACCGTCACAACTTGCTAAATGTTTTTATTTGTTTTGACCTTGGGCGTGAATACTTCGGCTAGCCAATCATACACCCAACAATTCGCACGTGCCGACTTACCTTGTTTTCGATTGGTTTTCGGCGTTAAGAAGGCCACACGTGATGGGAAAAATCCCGGCTGTTGTTGTTTGCAAGGGACTTGTCCCTAAGACTTTGGGGCTTGGCCTGTCTGTGGTGGCCTATACGGCATCCATCTGAAATTTTTGCATAGTAGAAAATTTTTGAATAGTAGAAATTGCCGCGTTATGGCTGCAATAAAATGCAAAACATTCATCATTGATGCCTTTTGCTTTAAAGAAGCCGACAAAGCAGCGATGTCTCTATTTGTCCTGGCTGCTTCCACGGGTAATAGGCTGTGCACATGCGTACAGGTCCTGGTCGGACCGTGGAGATGTGTTGTTGACCAACAGATGGTTTATTTTTCTATTTCAAGATTAGCAGATATAGGCAGGTCACGGCGCTTGATTTACACAAGTTGTACCCTCTTCTGTGTTTCAGTTCATCTTGGTTCATCAAAATACCACCGAAACTAAAAAGTCAAAGATTATTTAAGATTCTAAGAAAACATCAAAAATATATCGATACCGTATTTAATGGGCCTCGCCACCGCTTCGGCAAAATATGAGCCGAATCAGCCTTTTTAGAGCAGTTTCTTTCATTTTCCAAAAATTTTTAGCTAACGGTTTTCCTGTGGAGAAACCTAAGTTGGAACGAGATAAAAATAGAAAGGCGACTGAACAAGGTTTTTTTCTGGGCATGAAAAAAGACGAAATCATAAGTAATTGGAAATTCCCGTGCACTGTTACAGTTGACTCGCTGTTGGTTGCACGGCAGGCCAAGCGGTATAAACGGCACAACGAGTCGGTGTGTCACGACATCTACTTGCGTGCTTCATTGTTTTCCGTAAAACTATGACCAATCACTGATCTCTACTGAAAACAAAGGAAGCTAACATATGCTAATTTCCAATTCCCAAATTCTTAGAAATGCAGTGTAACGAAGTTGCATTTCAATACGAACATGAAAATTATAACCAATTCATTTTCTCTCCTTTGTGTTCCTTTTCTTCAGAATGTCACCGAAGAGGAGAAGTCAGAGATTATTTATTGAAAGTCGCCGTGAGTGGCGAAGTATCCGTGTTAGGCGGTATCGCTGCCGCTTCGGCAAAATACCAGCGGAAAGAACGGACATCCAACGAAAGAGAAATTATGTCTTTGTCTTCCTCGGTTTACACACGAAAAGGCTTCTTTGTTAGTGATAAAGAAACGCCGAGTTATGTCGACAATGGTATGAGTTTCAAAGTTGAGGGAATAGAGATTGGTTTGGAGGAGATTTTAATCGTAACAACGGAAGTTGAAAGGTGAGTTTTTAACAAAGTTTCAAACACAGATACATTTTCATACACCGTTAAGAATTCATGATCATGAACTTACTTTATAGAAAGAAGGTGTGTTTTTAATTTTATCAAACTTAAGTCTGTCGAATAAATCGCAAAATTCGCGTGATTTGCTGTGCGTGACTTCGTGACAGAGCGAATGGAGCATCTAGTCACGTCATTATCACTGATCAGCATCTGTCGTGGACTTTGATCCACGAAATCGAAAATATTCAAAATGTTTGCTCAAGCGGATTCGACGAACTAATCGCCGGGACTGATCGGCGCAGAGATAATCTCGCAGGTGTGGAAAACTTAACTACCATAACAAGCCTCGGATTTGGCTTTTCCTATCTCTACTTTTCGGACGGTCGCAACTGTTTGAGGGTCGCTGTTGTTGCTGTTTGCTGTTGAGCCGAGATTTCAGAAAGACAATATTTCAGTGACGTTTTAATAAATGCCTTTACAGTTGCGTGACACTAGCGTGACCTATCCTTAACCATGGCGTGAGTTTGCCTTCTGGTAGAGAGCCTGGAACAGGCTAGCCTTCTGGTCGCAACTTATTTATCTCCGGTGTTCACCCGCATAAGGCGACTAAGAGTACTTCTACTCTACTACAACGGGGAAATCTCGTGCGAGTGCCCACTAGTCTCTCCTCTTTTCTTGACCGCACTTGAGCTCGAAAGGAAAACAACTGTTCTTTAATAAAAAGTCTTTTTTAATCTTACTTAAGAAATGACAGAATGCTTTTAATTAAAATTTGGTTAAATCTTACAGAGAGCAAAAAAGAACAGAGGACAAGTTAGATGTTGAAGTGAGAGTATTGTTCTTTACGATTTCTGCAAAGATGGAAAATATTCATCAAAGTTCAAGTCACAGAGGTTTTGTTCTAATCGACCATTACTCGTCCAAAACAGGGGAATGGAGACATCTCGAGTTCGATACCAGTGGATATCAAGACGCTATGACTGAACTGCACAGAATCGAGGCAGGCATGTCTGTTATCCCGGATGTGGTAAAAAGAACGCCATATAACCAGCTCTCGCGCTTGCGTCTTGTCGTAAGGCCATGCGCACAAGACGCCAAGAACTTTGGTGTTTTTGTTGAACTACAAAATGAAATCAAAACTCTTCAGCTACAAATAGCTGAATACGAAGCATTCGGGGCTAGTGAAAAAACTGAACGACTTAGTAACTTTTTGAAAGAGCTGCAGAGCCTAACAATCAAAAACTGCTCGTGGGAGTTTTTAGATCGTATTAAGAAGAATATCAAACAAGTTTTGTGAAAATGTGGCAATATCCTGTGTATGAAGAAAGTTTAATTTATCTTTCAACATGTTGTTTAAGAGACCATAATCGCTATCAGAGCTCTGGGCTGTTCTCAGTCCTTAATTTTCTTGTATTTTCTCCGATAGTTGAATGCGTGATTCGCACTCGCGCTGGTTTCACTCACTGTTTCTCTCTCGTTCTTTTGCGTTAAAAACTAGAGGCCGGAACAGTCTATCGAAGCACAGTATAACATAGATAATGTGTAAAACTCGAAACTCGGAAATCCACATACAAAACACTTAATAGTTATTCATGTAGTGTTCTTATCAAGTCCCTGAACTCTCTCATCCCCTACCCTGCATAGCTGAGGGTTGAACCAGGCAGGGGAGAGAGCTAGAGCATGCGCATACAAGTTATCATGGACTCTCCCTTGTCGCGCCTGCAGGGACCGGTTTCTCGAAAGCCCCGGAAACTTTTCGGGCCGGTATAGCGGTTTTTTGATTATCTGTATCTTAAAAACATAGACGTGTATAGGCCTGAAGTTTTGTATGAAGGGAAACTCTGTTCAAATTTAAATTATGTGAATAAAACAGCCTTGTAACTACGAAAGGTTTGAGATTTTGCTATGGCCTTCCGGGTGCAAAAACTTTTCGGGATCTTTCAGAAACGGGCCCCTGGGCTCAACCCATATATAGGGCGTTAAAAGGTAAAGTTCAGGGACTGGACTATATGTGTTTTATCTACATGTAGTTTAATTCAGGGAATAAGTGGGCAACTTATTTCTATCAAAATAATTTGAATGTAGATCTCTAATTTACTGTTACGTGTGGTTAAAAAAAATTACGTGATCATGCTACGTAAGACTGTCAATGGAATTCTTTCACGATTTATTTCCGTGTTTTGTTGAATAAAAAAGCCGCTCGTTTATAGAATAAATAAGAACGACAAATTAAAGTTAACACGCTTTCGGTGCTATGTCGGTTAAAACAAGAAAAGAGCAAGAGGTAGCTGCTCTGCCGCGCTTGCTGAATTGAGGGCGGATCATGGAGCTTATCTCAGGCTTGACAGGACATTAGAGCTACAACTGCTACAGACCCTTGATCCTCGACGTACTGCAGTCTCTCAGCACTGTTTTTTATTCACATATTTTAATGTCCGTTATTAAAAAGGTAATAGAATTGTTTACTGTTGTACCAGAACACTGAAACTGATCTGTGGCTCTCATGGGCCGTTTCCCTTCGTGTAGGTGTTTAGCCTACGTACATCTGTTTTAAGGGGGGCAGATGTACACAGGCTATAGGTGGACCCTTACTACCGACCAGCTCCAGTTACAGCCACTGAGCATCCAGCTACTCCCTTACGAGAGCTTTGATTGTATTGTAACCAGACGCAAAAAACTTTGATACCTCCTTGCGTTAGACTTAAAATTTATTTTTGCACTGATTAATAGACTCTGCAAGCATTCAAAACTCAACCATTGAAGTAACTGCATAATAATTGCTTCTCGTGAAGTCTTTCTTCTGAGGATGTATCGCAGACATCACGTTGCAAAACGTTCACCAATTAATGACAGTCTCCTTCCCTGCTTTGCCACGGGGACGTTAGATTTTCGCCTGTTTGATAACAGCAAAAAAAATTGAAAAATAAGAAATTTTATAACTGATTTAACTGAGGAAAAAGGAAATTGTTACAGAGTGCGTTCGGTAGGGAGGGGTGATAAGGGAAGGGAAGGGTGGAGTGATAGCTGGAGGTAATGGGGTGCAAGGAGTGGCAAGTACCATGTTATGTTTTCATATTCTCTTGATATTTGAGGTCTGTTTGTGAAGTGCAAGCTACAATCAAAAGTCCATGGAGAAGATGAACGACATTGTTCAAACTGTTGAAACCTTACAAAGGTTAAACTCAACTATCGAAACGTTCGTTGTCCTATTTGTATTTTCGGCGTTAATTACCGTTGACTACGTTGTTATGACACAATTTATTGCTTAATAAAATTGTTTACAGTTGATGTTGCTGTGACGCAATTCTAATGACTTCTCACATGAGATCGAGGCCATCTGTGCCAGACAGTCAGTCAAAAATGGCAATGGAGGCTGATGCAGGGGATTATCATAAAAAAGAGCTTCATGTCCCTGACATTTGAAAAGACTACCCGCATTAGCCTCCATTGCAAGCTAGTTCCAGTCCAATACCGAGAATAGAAATAAGGTCTATTAAAAATACATTGGAAAATAATAATAAATAAAATTATGCATTACAATGATACTAACTATGAGTAAGAGCACAAAAAATAAACGACTAACTATATGGCTATTGAAACAAAACAAAATAATTTAACTCTATTTCTCTGCCGCACTATTCCAGTCCCTGAACTCTCTCTTCCGCGCGCCCTATATAGGGGTTGAACCCAGGCGCGCGAAGAGAGAGTCCAGGATAACTTGCATGCGCATGCGCCAGTTTTTCCCCCAAAATTGGGGGAAAAACCATATTTGGCAGCACTTTTGAAAACGCGCGCGCACAGATGACGAGTTCAACTACGCGACCGTGTACTAAAGCAGGATCACCGGAATAACTTTAAAAAAGCCAAGCTTTCCAGTCAATGTCTACTAAAAGCTATCGGCCAAAACACAACTCGCTATCCGTTTACTTTTCCCAGTATTTTGTAGCTGTTTATTGAATTGGTTTTGGATGCAATTTGGCAATTTTTCTTGGAATGCCTTTATTCGCGCGCTTGGTCGCGTAGTGGAATTCGTCATTTGAGCGAGCATTTTTTACCTAGCGCGCGCGTCCTAAGCAAGTGGCGCCACACTCCTCGCTTCTGATTGGTTCGTTCTGATTGGTTCGTTCTGCGCATGCAAGTTATCCTGGACTCTCTCTTCGCGCGCCTGGGTTCAACCCCTATAAAGGGCGCGTGGAAGAGAGAGTTCAGGAACTGGACTACTGCCGCACTGGCTACTAAAAAATTCACATGTTCGCTGTTGTCGGGTATTCTTTTAAAACATTGTCCTTTAAGTTGCTTAATGAAATGGCCACTTTAAACTAATTTGCAAACCAAATTGAACATTTTTTGCGGTGCCAGATATTAAAACGCATGCGCAACCTACATGAAGCCGCTGCTGTTCTCTCGGTCCACTCTTCTGCTCCTGATCTCTCGCAGCATGTTTTTCCGACAGTTCATCAACTTTAAATGGTTCATTCTCTGCTTAACGTCTTGGGCCTGTGTGAAAGAATAACTTGAAAAATCAAAGCAATGTTTGTTTTCATTCGATGGAAGTTTTTTCTCTTTTTAAATGGCCGAGAGCCACCACGCGGACTTCAAACAACAGCCAACAAATAATAGTCTGCACATACGCATTGCCGTCTGATCACGGTGATTTTGCTAGAAAAAATATTCTGCTTCAAATAGGATGTATTTGTTATTGAGTTAAACTGTATAAAAAGCATAAACTGTATAAAAAATCTTCCGCAGAAAAGTTCAAACCGTGTTAATAGCTAGCTTCGATCCTTCGTCTTGTAACACGTCTCGGCACTTCACAATATTGCTTAAAAATTGACACAAAGTTTGTGACTAAATTTTGAGGAAAAAAGCCTTGATAAACGAAAGAATACCACTATAGTTGCTATGGTAACCTCTGTTGCTTAAAGTTGAAAAAGAAGTATAATGTTTTTGGTGGCGAAGATCTGAAATATCCATTACTTTCATGCTCTCACAAGTCTTAGAGTGGTTAAGTTTTTTGGTTTAGTTAACTTTGGGTGCTTTGTGTGAAGAAACCACAAAGAATTTAAAATATGGTGAAGTGATTCAGGCACACTTTATAGCCCTGAGTGCAATTTGGAACATAAATGTTTCCCAGTCCCCTTACATAAATGTACCCCAGTCCCTATCAAAATCAAAAAACTAGCAGAATGGAAAAAAACAACTCTTACCTTTGATATGGCGAAGACATCTAGTAATTGCTTTTGAACGTCAATCAACATGTCAATCGCCTTAGTTTTTGCCTCGTCGCCATCTGCAATTTCACTCTTGCTTTCCATGATCCTTCGGGCCTTTTCATGGGCTTCTTGTATGGACACTTCCTTCTGAAGGGACTTTCGTACGAGCTCCTCCTGCATACGGACCTTGTTGTCTTCCTGTTGTTGCTTAGTTTCAATCTTTTTCACCTTCTTTTCTCTCTTCAAGTAATAAATATTGGACCAAATTTAAGAATTAAAACAAAAGCTTTCTCAGCTCTTTTATGCGGTTTTGCAAATTATAAAGTTGGTTAATTTTTTTTGTATAAAGTCCACTGCTTAGCTTGATCTATACAAAGACCTGCAAAGCTTAAATTTGCTCTTTTTTGTTCAGTTGCTCTTTACTTGGTATATTAACAATTATTCACCGAAGTGGAGGTGAATGATACTTTGCTAATCACCTCCGAGTTAACCAATCAGCGCGCGCGAAAAGCACTATTCACTTGTGTGGTATTTAACAAATAGATTTCATTTTGCCGTGCGTCTGTTCAGTAATAGATCACAGATGACGTCAAAATGTGGTATGAACAGAGAAGTGGCCCACGAGGCGCTAGCCGAGTGGGTCACTGATGTTCATACCACATTTGACGTCTTCTGTGATCTATTACTGAACAGACCCACGGCAAAATGAAATCTATTTGTTTTATATAATAACACAAGACTTCAGCGCACTTCTGTGTGAGCAATGCTGCCGTGCCGATGAGCTAAGTTGTTTTGATTTCACTATTAAGTTTTCGTTAACACGAAGCATTGTTAATCCGATTGAATAAACAGAAAAATGGTCAATTGAAAGTCAATGAAAAAACTAACCTTTATTCCGATTTGGAAAGTTGTTCAAATCTGTAAGCATTAACGATCATTAACCGAAGCGTTCAACCGCAATTTCGTTTGCTTCCCGTGGCGTCGTCCAACTGTACAACACCGGTCAAACTTTCATACAGATTTCGGATAATTTCTCGAATAATTCACTGTCTTCTTCAAGCTTGTTTCGCCCAGTTAAATGCTTCGAAAGGTGAACGATGCTTAGCGTATTGTTTCTCACTAAAGATTTGTAATTAAGCTGATTTTTTTTTTTGCTTTGTTGTGGCCCCGCAAGTTTGAAAAACTTTGCCGACAACTCTGATTTGGACTATGAACTCTGATCACGCGCGCGAGTCACACCACCGCGTGACGTCAACCATGTGTCTGTACTCTGATAGATCATAAGTAAGAACCAATCAAAACGCGCGTAGAATTCAGGTTATTATATAAATACTAATAGACGTTATTTAATTGTATGATTAAGAGTTTCCCTAATGGTCGCGGGTCGCGGGTCGCGGATTTCAAGTCGCGTGTCGCGGGTTTTAAATAAGTCGCGGGTTTTGAAAAAGTCGCGGGTTTTCAAAAGACTGCATTATAGTATTATACCGAAGAACAAAATCTACACGTTATAAAATTAATGAAAATTTTCGCAAAGTTAAGTTTACATTTATTTAATTACCGTGAATTTGCGCGTGTTGATAAGAATTATTTCGTTATGAATTTCTGCGTTAAAATTTCTTTGCGCAGCCTGCACATTTCACGAAATAAACCACGTTCAGCACCGTTAAATTCAGGAATCTAAAGATGTTTTCAATCAACTGAATGACAATATGTCAACTGATTCTGGAGAGGTAGATTTCCTCGAAATAAAGGCATCTTTAAAAAACGATGCTGTAAAAAATCATGATTTAAATTGATGATGACGCAAATAAAAAAAATAAATTAAGGTCCATAAAATTAAAGCGAATGTTTGAAATTAGTGTTAATAAAATGCATCGTTTGCAAAAATGGAAAGCACCTTCGGTTTTCCCGCCTTTTGATCTGAAAAGCAAGAGCACGGATGATAGTGTGCAACGGTGCAACAGTACGGCAATCTACCGCAACAGTATTCCAACCCACTGCGACAGTACGGCAATCCACCGCAAATGAGTCCTTCCCCTCAAGCTGCTTTTCAGTTTCAGCAGTCTAATTTGTGACATTCTGGTTTATCACCACACCCTTAAGAACTTATAGTTCTACCCAACAACGTACGAGTGTGCTATGGTTGTGGTTCTCCGTTTAAAGCGGAAGAGAGGAGTTCCCCGAACAATGTGGTGATTAGACATTTTGACCGCAGATTCATCCGGCGTGACGAGTCAACGGGACAACCTGTTTTCTCTGTTGACTTTAAGAATACTTATTACCATCTATATGTCTCACATGTTCGTCGCAAAAATCCCTATTTCGATGGCAAAGTCACCGTGTCTATCAAACAATACCTCTCATTCGACTCTGCTCAAAATGCACGCATTTCGTCAAGTACTGGTTTCCAAATTATGCTAACGTAGACAGTCGTCATTACTGATTAGCAACAACATTACCCTACGGGACGTTTTTATAATTGTTCTTTGATTTCCTTTATTGTTTTTTTTTGGTTAACCGACTAGGTTTTTTTTCTATTTCTAATGCTTTTCCAGCATGTCCAGTGCTTTAACTTTATTTTATAGCTTTGTTGTTGTTGTTGTTGTTGTTGTTTGAACACTAGAGAAAGTTCAGTTCATCTACAGTAATTAAATAAATAAAAAGATGAATAAATAAATAAATAAATAAATAAATTAATATAGGAAATCACCCAATACTTTTGACTAAGGATATACTAGACAACCTAAGCAAACAAGAAATAGGATAGGCGACTTCGACTTCCCTCAACCATCCCCCGCCCCGTAGCAAGAAAACGCGATCAGTTTTAAAACCGGCGTCTTTGCATCCGGTTTAAATTTGTTTGAATGAATTTTACTGAGAAATAAATACATTCTTCTATTGAAAGCTCGCAACTTTTTAAAAACACGCGACTTTTTTGAAAACCCGCGACTTTTTCAAAACCCGCGACATATTTTTAAACCCACGACACGCGACCCGCGACCATTAGGGAAACTCTATGATTAACGGTTTACTAAAAAATTTAGAAGAAATAAATAACTAAATAATAATAAAAAGAAAAATTTAAATAGCGCTACATATAAAAAATCTGTAGGGCTTTACAAATATTAACAAGTTAAAAAAATAATAATAATAATATCGCTCAAAGATAAAATCTATACACAGTATGAGAAAAATTCGATTTCGATGTTTGCTTACATCATTAATTCATTATCAAGGCAAAAATGATAGTTTATTCGCGGTTTGAATGAAAATGAGCGGATAGTATAATAGACATTTTTGTTTCGCTGTCATGTAAATAGTTTCGCGTGGATGAACTCAGTTTGCACGTTCAGAGTTGACTGGGGATCTTGAATATAAATAAGCATTTCGTCTACTCAAGTTATTTGATTGTTTGCAGAAAATTGAACGGTTTAAAATTCAAATGGCTTGATACATCTACCAACTTGGCTTCTTTTCTTTAACATACCTTGAGCTTGGAAAATATTTTCAGCAGCTGTTCTTGAACTTCTATGAGTGCATCAGTTGAGCCTCTAAGCTCATTCATGTGTTCTTCGTACAGTTTTTCTCTTCTCAATCTCTCTTGCTCTGTGATATCTTTCTCATTTTTTAATGGTCTTCGTCTTATTTCTTGTAACATCATCTCCTTTAAATCCTCGGTTCTTTCCCGTTGATTTTCTTCTTCTGCTGCTTTAGCATCCTAGAAAGAGAGAATGACAGACTAAGATTGCACTTGACTATGTACGCTCATTCTCGGTAGATGTCAAAAGGAAAATCAAGGAAGCCATCCATATCAGACGTCAACGCCCAACGCTGAACAGAGACGGGGGCTACGATCTTCCCGCCATTTTTGACCATCTGTTGTCACGTGATTAAACAATTTGCATTCACGAGACAACGTGAGCTAATTTTAATCGCTGATGAAGACTGTGCGATACAGTCGAAAGCTTCGTTTATAAACTTTTCAGACCTTGCGACAAGAATATTGTTCGTTTAAGATTGCACTTATCCAGGACAACCTCTTCGATATGTTCTTTATCTAAGCTGTTCCTGCGACCACGCCATCGACTTAAAAAATAAAGTATTGCACTGTATTGTATCATTATTGTATTATTGTGTTATCGTATTATTGTGTTATTGTAACGTTGTCTTGTAGCGCAGTAAGGAGCTGGTTCTTTTATGTCAAAGTATTCTGACTCAGTTGTAAAATTGCAGGATCAGATTTAATCTAAATTTCAAGGTCTTTAAAAAAATGAGCATTTGAGTGTGTCGACATTAACGGAACTTTCCAAACTTAAAAAATCTCGATGATTTGGTAAGTGCAGAATGCAATATGGAACAATTGAAAGTATGATGTTTTATATATGTTCGTGTTTATTTGCTTTATTTTACTTTCGGAAAAACTGTTCACAGGCTACTTGTATTCTTTCCCAGGTGTTCCTTACGCTAATCTTTGCAAACGTATCACGACACTTTTGTTCGTTTGTAACAAAATACTTTTGTCTTCCTTGAAAATGCGATAACATGAAACTTTTGTTTTTTGTTTGTTTTACGGCGGCATCGATGACATTTGTTTAATTTAATTAAGTTACGGTTTAGACTGCACGAAAGACGATTCTCAAAAACTTAAGGTGGCTCGTACCGGTTTTTCTTGCGTGGGAAGTCTGGTGACTAGCGCGCGCGTCACGCTTCATACCCACGAGTCACGCGCGAGATTTGAAAAGGAAAACAAACATGGCGGCCGTGTGCGAGGTTGCTTTTCTTCATTTTAAGATAAAATTCCGCGTTCAACTGAAGTTTTTTCAACAAGAACATTTTAAGTCAACTTATTGTTCGACAGTCAAAATGTTTTCGGATCTCACTGCTCGAGTTACAAAAGCAAATTCGCATGTGCTACGATCGATCTTGTCGGAGATCGTGAGTCACTTCCACTTTTTTCGTTTCAGCTTATTTGAGTTCGCTGTCAAACACATGATTATTCAGACAAAGAAATACTTAAAAGTAAGACGTAAGAGGCACAACCGGCGCCAACTGAAACTGGCTAAATCCCATAAAATCCTGAACCGAAAAGTTTCGCAGACAAAGCGAGGGGAAGTCCACGCGTGTTGCGCGCGTATGTGCCCGCAAAGATCAGTGGTAGTCAGAACTGAGCATGAGTAAATACCAAACTTTTAAAATCGAAATTTTAAAGTGGGCGCGTGGGATTTATTGAGTTCGCGAAGGCTTTAGCAAGAAAACTAACCCGATGACCCCCATTTTTTATTGCCCTAATATTTTCCTTTTATGTAAAGGAAACACCAGAAAAAATCTAAAAAAATTCTACGAAAGGAATTTTTAATTACTTACAAATTGCCCTTTTTTGCATTTGCAAAAAATCCGCTTCGTAGAATTTTTTTAAAATAATTATACAGTTTCTTTTTCATATGCCAAAAGTTATCACGAGAAAAAAAATGGGGGTCATCGAGTTAGTTTTCAAGATATAAGCACCGGAAGCTGAATCAAAGGCTCTTCGAGCAACCTCATGGTAATTCGATGAATGAAGTGCCGACCTTCGCATTTTTTCTAAATAAGTGTCCAATAAAGTAAAGATCTGACAATTCTATACTTTAAAATTTCAAGGACCTTTCGAGACAGTAGATTACGGCAGCGAAATTAGCAAATGAAGCAACAAAATATGCGTTCGACGCTTTGTTTTTGCGACGAAAAAGCACGAAAAAAAATAAGGATATTTCCGACTACTGTCGGAGAAAACATTGCGCATATAATTGCGGCGTAAACAAATCGATACACTCAAGCTGCGTTTTGTCTAGGCTCTGCGAGGGTCGGATATCAAGACAGCTTCTTCGTGGGCTTAAGAAGGATTAAACAAAAGCCATATATACAGTGAATGCTTTCGAATTATATTTGAAGATGAAATACGAAAGAATTTTGCTGTCTTTGACTTAAATTCCACTCGAACTGCGTCGATACGATCGCATGTTGTAAAGCCGATTCATGCAACATTGCTGTCAACGAGAGGTCACGCCCCTAACGACCTACAATCTTTGACAAAAGTACCGTAAACACCCGCGGATAAGCCGCACCCGCAGATAAGCCGCACCCTGAGTTTAACAACTCAAATGTTGGAAAAAAAGTTTTTTGAAAGTAAATCAAAGAAAATCCAAAGTCGAGTCAAAAGTCCAAAGTTGAGCCGGTCTTTAGGAAGTCTTCTTCATCGAACGTAAACTCAATGAACATTGAAACAGAAAAACTTCATTCTTACCCACAATTTGAGCTCTTTAATATAATGAAAACCAACTTTGACATATGGTTGATCTTTTTCTGATATTTGTTGACAGGTATTTCTTCATTCAACGCAGTTTTTCCATAGTTTTTTGTGTCACAACAACAAGAACTTGCGTTGCCGAACATTCGTAGCTTAGTAACCAGGCATTTGATCGGACGCGAAATATGGGACTAGGGCGAGAACGTAAAGCAAAACAAGATGGCGATGGAGGCGTTCGGGTTTCGTGGCTATCGTATCGAGAAATTAAAGAGATTTGGAGCCATCTATTGGAGATAAACTCGTTGCATGAAGACAGTTTCGTAATCAGTTCGACAAATTTTCCATCAAAGTGCAAAATGAGAAAGAAACAATTGGCCATCTTACTCGTGAATACTCGTGGTATTTTCTCGCTCGTAAAGTATCAATATTACTGTTAAAGTTATAGGCCATTGTCGACACTGCAAACAGTATAGGAGCTGTCAAACAAAAGCAATGACCGATACTCTCTTGTAGTTTTATGTTTTATTAATTTACATAATTTTCCATAAATTACCATCAGTTCACGAAAATTTACGGCACCTTTTCCGAATGTTCCCGCAGATAAGCTGCACCCCCGCTTTCGAGCGAAAATTTTTGGAAAAAAGGTGCGGCTTATCTGCGGGTTTTTACGGTAGTTGACACATTGACTTCGCTCTGCGGTTTTTATGACAAATTTAACACTAGTTCTTAAATTTCATGACTGTCTGCTAAAATACCCCCCTCCCCCCCCCCCACCCCATCCAATGTTGTAAAATGGTAGCAAAGGACTCCTAGAAACAAACTACAACATTGATTGGGGGGAGGGGGGCTGGAAAGGTGGGGCAAAAGGATGAAATTGGTCCATATAACAAAAAATAAGGCCGTAAATTAACAATGGGTCAACACTTTTGTCAATGATTGTAGCCTGATGACGAAATAGAATGGCGCTTGTAGCGACCAAATTTGGCCTAATTTGTTAACCGCCCCTAAGATAAAAGAAGCCCCCATCTCTTGCATTTGTTTTAACTTCAAAAATATCTTTGAAAAGAGCGAGTTTTTTTGGTATGGTTTATTTTTGACGTTTGTAATTTTTGAAACGATGTAAGTGCTAGTGATTATTTATTCGTGTTTTAGCGTTAGTTACGCAATCCATTGTTTGTGCGACGCTTTTTAAAGATCGCCTTTCAGACACACGTGCGTTGAGATAAGAAAGCTGACATGTCACTTTTAAAATTGTTATATAACGTTTGTAAATGTGACAAGTCACGTTTTTTCCACGAGATCGCAAGTGATCACCCACAGCTGAAAGTAATCCCTTGAGAAATTAAAACAGTCTCTTGAGAAATTAAAAAATCCCTTGAGAGTTTACAAGAATGTGAACATAACTGTTATTCTCCTACTTTCGCTTGTAAACAAGCAAAAAAAAGTCGAAAAAACGGATGACGTGACACGAGGTGACGTGACGCGAAACAAAAACGTGCCGTGGATGTTGTGTTGACTAAAACACGTCACAAGGCGAGCGTAATAATTTTTTATAACAGTTTAAGCGTAACTATATGTAGTTCATAGCGCGAATTCCGTATTTTATCACAAAAATATTTAAGCGTAACCTTTGATCCTTTTTAGCATTAAGTAAATTTGTTTTGTGAATATGTTTACTTTTCTGCCAGCACGTATAGCGTTATTTTTAGCAGCGAATAAAATTTGAGAGAAAGATGCGCGTTTCTGCACGACTCAATGATGTGATGATGTGACGCGAAACAAAAACGTGCATGAATGTTGTGTTCACTAAAACGCGTCTTTGAATGTTTTCTTACGTGAATGGGTCATTGATAGCTTATGCTCTGAGGCTTCGTTGAGCGAATTCTATTCTCTTTTATCACCAGAGGATAAGTGTAAGTGATCCTCTTTCGATTTGTTTTGTGAAATTCAATTTAGTTCCCTGAAAGAGAGAGACCCTGGAACGAGGTTGAAGAATAATTTGTTTCTGATTGATATGTTCTGAATGCGTTTAAAGGACCTTTCTGTCAGCACGTTTCTCGTTTAATGATGAATTAATTGCGGTTTGATATCAGAATCCAGTGAGTGAGTGAGTGTTCGAGTGAGAAAATGCGGCCCATAACATAACCTCATTACCATTCGGTAAAAAGGGTCCTAAAAACCATTGCCTATCGTTGCCATGGTAACCATTGATGACGTAATTATTGCTATTTTAGATCAACAACACAATGGGTAATTTAATTATACAAAAATTTTGTAACGATCTTTAATTAATTTTTTGACCATTTTCTTCCAAACGTCACACAGTCAAAAACCTGAAAACTGGTACGAGCCACCTTAAGAAACAAATCTAATCAAAAAACATATTTTTCGACAGGTTTTTTAAAACGCAGTACAGCTAGGATATTTGTTTCCTGGTTATCAGGTGTTCACGCCGAAAATCCCAGTGCAAGTTTTTGCATACCTAATTACGAAAGCGATGTGAAAGTCTCAAAATCTAATTTAATTAATTTGCGGTTTTTACTTGGCGCCAAGAAGTCTGCAGGAAGCCTACCGCAAACACGCAATACAAGCGATGTTCATGATAGTTCCAGAAAACAACGTAGACTAATCTGCGCATGCGTTTGGTGTAAATTACGTTGAGTAGTACCACAAGGAGAGCAAAGGGTTTTCTGAAACAAATATATACGTTTGAGATCTTCATATGAAAGTAACGTAGATGTGCTCCAGATTTTACCTAGGGGTACGGTCAGGTGCTCCCCACCCCCACCCCCTTCACAAGAAATAATTAATTAATTGATATTAATTAATTAATTGACTATTAAAGTTTACACCATAGCGCTTTAGGGGTTTAGCGGACGACAGCCCCAACAAACCATCACAATAGTGCATTCTGCACTAAAAAGACCTAAAAAAAATACAAATTTTCAGAACAGTACACGAGCAGAGCACAAACTATTAATTACAAAGCATAAAATGTCGAAATTGCGACTTTTCCCCCGAAATTGTCGCTAAAAATTGTGGCTTTTTCCCCGAAATTGTCGCTAAAGCATTTCGTGCACCAGATCATGCTCTCACCACGGTCTGGTGAACACGTCACACGCTCACTCAAGCATGAAGCCGAGAAGCACGTAGTGTGAAGATTTCTTTCAAGAAATGTCGGAACCGTCACGAAAGCATGTTAAACACTAAAGCGGCAGAGGTTTTACAAAATAAAACGGAGGTTAGTTCAACCGATGGAAAACAAATCAAAGGAAAGGAACTGACGGGTGTAACATGATATTGTTGTTTTTCTCGCAGATCGCTGTGATGCCTAATTAAATTAACGCCACGGATTCTACAGGAATTCAACCGCATTGAAAAGCACACCACGTTAGGCTTTAATACAAAATTTCTAAACACGTCCCTGTTATTTTAATTTTCGATAGCTTGAATTTCAGTTTGATATTGAAACAGCAAACGAGATACTTTTGTTTTTGTCAAAAACATGTAACATTACACTTTTGTTTTTGTCGAAAACGGATGTAACATGATGATATGGTAACGTGATTTATTTTCTGCAAACAAGGCGACATTGATTATAACACAGATATTATCAATTAATTATGAGATGCTAGATCACCTTTTCTAAGAAAACAGCGTTGCCATTTTAAGAATTATTTCACATGAACTGCTATGACGCCTTAGTGTCTAATTCAATTAATTTGTGGTTTTAACTTGGGGCCACGGAGTCTACACGAATCCTTCTGCAGAAGAAAAACGCAATGTTCGTGATGTAGACTGATCTGCGCATGCGTTTAGCACAAAATATTTTTTCCAGAAAGAATTGTACCACAAGGAGAGCATAGTGCTTTCTGAAACAAATATATACCTTGAGTTCTTCAATTATAAGTATCGTAATGTACTCCCCGATTTACCAAGGGCACACGGTCAGGTGCTCTCCATCCCCTCCCCCCTTTACAGAAATAATTAATTAATTGATATTAATTAATTAATTGGTGATTAAAAGTTTACACCATAGTGCTTTAGCGCCTGAGGGGTTTAGCAAACGCCAACCCACCAAACCATCACAATAGTGCATTCTGCACTAAAAAGCATAAGTCACCGTTCATAATGGCAATGAAATGTTCACTGGTCATTGTGGTGAAACCAATCCTGCCATATTCTTTTAACTGATTTCATGTCTACGTCTTACATTTGTTTATATAAATATGAGCTATAAAGAGTTTACGTATCACAGTACCCTTCCACTAGCCCAATATGGCAGACAGTGATATGGGGCCAGTCAGTCTTACTCATTACAAAAAATATTTTCAGTAAGGTAATGAAGAAGTCTAACATAAGCCATATGACTTCACTTTCGGCTTCCTGGCCACCTTCTATTCTGAGAATTTCTTCTTTTAATATTATTCTTATTTCTATTTTTTTGTATTTGCTTTGTGTAGTTAAAACACAGATGACAATGTCCTTACCCGCATCATTTTAAACGCATTTTTTAAATCTTCATGTACATGGCTTAGTCTGTCGTTGGTTTCGGCCATAGCAATCCCCTCCTCGCTCATTGCTTCTGTTAGCATTTGCATCTCTTTGATCTTTCTTTCTCTTTCAAGTTCAAATTCTTCTCGAGCTTTTCGCCGCGCCATATTTCTAAGTAATTCTTCATGCATCTGGTTCTTTGTCGTTTCTACAGTTCGTCGATCACGTTCACAGTCCATTTGAAAATTTGCCTGCAATATTAAACAACAATGAATTGAATAAAGTTAAAAAGTGTGGAGTAAGCTTGTTAAATACCTCCGTGTGTAAGGAAGAAAGAAGAGATTATACCCGTATATGTATTATAAATGTTAGATTTCTTTATGCCTTCAGTTCGATTATAGTTTCAACACGGAAAGACAAATTAAAGAAATCATTTATTTATCCATATAGCGTCTGACTGACTGACTGACTGACTGACTGACTGACTGACTGACGGACGGACGGACGGACGGACGGACGGACGGACGGACGGACGGACGGACGGACGGACGGACGGACGGACGGACTGGCTGGCTGGCTGGTTGGCTGGCTAACTGACTGACTGACTGACTGACTGACTGACTGACTGACTGACTGACTGACTGACTGACTGACTGACTGACTGACTGACTGACTGACTGACTGACTGGCTGGCTGGCTGGCTGGCTGCTACAAGGCTTTGGATTAAAGAGAAACCAAAGTATTTTTTAAACACAACTTACATCATGAATAGCAAAAAGATGCAAAAGCTCCTGATGAACAGTTGATAGCTGGCCACTTTGGACAGAGATGTCAAGTTCCGTTTCTTCAACATCAGCAGAGAAAGGTATCGACATTCGCCGAGTTCTTTCCCTGTCTTCTGCCTTGTTTACCAAGTTAATAGTTTCCTTTATATCTGAGCCTTCAAGGTTCAGAGGATTCTTTCGAAGTGTTATCTCGTCTGCCAACCAATGTTCATGTTCGCTCTTCAACTTTGCCACGTTCTGTTAAGGCAGACATGAAATAGTTAAAACGGAAAATATAACAGCAAACTGATCCTAACGGCTTAATTAAGCGGTCAAAAATTAACAAAATTGATGAAACAACTAAAATGTATTGAATGCTATGATCAAGCAGACAATGCTATATGCATCAACCGTGTGGACATCATGCTCTGCTGAGAATTTACAAAGAGTATTTAAACTTCAGAAACGCGCAGCACGTGTAATACTAAATGCGGATACTAAGTTCCATTTTATCATGAGGCAAATGTAAATAGGTTATCAATGGTATACAAACGACTGTCTGGGGACTGTCCATATTATTTGTCACAGATGCTGATAAGAAACGCCGACATCAATGAAAGATCGAGCAGACATGGACTACTAAACCTTGTCTGCCCCCGATTCAAACGGGAGTCAGAAGGCGGAAGGTCTTTCACAGTATCGACTACACGCCTCTGGAATACTATACCCAGCATCATAAGGAACAAGCCTAGTTTAGTAAGTTTTAAGAAGGCTACGTTTGAATTTTTTAAAGATACATACAAACATTTAGATCATTTTACCTTTTAGTTAATTCTTTTATATCAATTTCGTCATTTTAGAGTAATTTTTACCTAATTTTTATATTATAGCGTATTTTTAACTAAATTTTGTAATTTTAGATTGTTAGATTTTTAGCATTAGTTTTAGTTCTTGATTGTATTTTATATTAGAGGGCCACTGGTTTGTCAGTTTTTTACTGTTATGTGTTCACCCTCTATAAATAAAGTTGATTATTATTATTATTAAACCTTTGCCACGTTCTGTTAGAGGGAACGTGAATTAGATACTAAATATATCATTTTTATGTCTTTTTTTTCGTTTGTTTGTTTGTTTGTTAGATTTTTTTTCTGTCCGATTGTAAGCCACTAAATGTCGTTCTTTTTCAGTAAATGCGGTTATCGTACGCTTTTATTAAAAACATTATGTATGATAAGGTAGTGTGGATTCACTGAATGCATACAGAATTAAACTTCTGGGGGAATACGAAATGTGTAATTTGCCTGGCAAGGAATATATGCACATAATCCTGCATAAAATAATAGATAAAGCTACAAGTTAGTATTGTATCCTTGGGAGTATCCTGTTTTTGTAACTTCTAATCTTTGTGTGGCAAATAAATACATTAAATACATAATGATAATATTTTAAAAATGCTTTGCCCCTTGCACTCTGAGCTGTAGAGCTGCAGTATTATAAGGCAGATAAAGATTGTGGGGTTTACGATATTTAGGGAAAGCTAAATAAAGTTTAAAACTCGGTCTTTGTCATTTGCTAAAGAATTCCTCGGGGTCAATGTCACCGTCATACTTGTGCACTCATCACTTCTTGCTCACTGTTCGTTAATACCTTATGCCGCGCACATTGCCTTCTTAGCATACTTCTCACTCCCATGATCTCTTTTTCGATTTCCTCGGGATCAAAATCTGTATCGCTATCATCTTCGCTATCACTGGCGCTTTCTTGATCTATTTCTTGTTGTATTGGAGGTCCACTTGCTTCGCCACTCTCGCTCATAATGGTGTTTTCTTGCGACCCTGTATTTTCCATTTTCTCAACGATTATCGCACTGTCAGCCTCAAAACATTTGAAGTGTTACGTAACAAATCAATTTGCCAAATAAATTACGTCATTCCTTCCCAATCGCTTTTCCGCGCGCTCCATTTTTATCACGACATCGAGCGATTTCTGATTGGTTGTCATCGTTTCGTACGAGGATATGTCATAGTACTAGGAGTTGCTGATAGCAAGCAAAGTGCTGCGAAATGAGTTATAAGAATAATAATTATAATAGTAGGAGCGGAACGGAAGGTCATAGGAATGTTTCGGATTTTCACATTTTCAGATGTGAAAGATAGATATGATTTTTCTAAGCGAGTGAAAATGCTAGTGACATTGAGAAAAGGAAGAAAAGTAAACAAACATAGCACGTGCAATTCGATCACAAAGCCATCAGAAACATCAATTTATGACGTCAAAAAGCTCAAAGCTCGTTCCATTCTAGCGCGTGGTCATTATGAAAAAGTTTTCGTGGAGCCTTCGCAAATAATCTTCGTAGTGTTTTTGCTGTACATATTTCGCGCTTAAGGCACAGAAAGTAATTTTTTTCCTTAAATTAACTTAGTAATGGATAATTATGAAAGCGAATTATAAGAAGGCCTCGTAAATTCGTTATTCATCAGAGATGGCGCATAAGGGATGAAAAGACCGTTCTCCGGCACTTTACTTGACCATCTTAGACATAGTTAGACATAGTTTAGACATAGTTTATTTAACCACGAAGAGCTCAGGAGCCGTAGCTCGTTAAAACGCTCTCGTGAAATAAAAAAGGTCAAAAAATTACAAATAAAAGATGGTTAAAAGGTAAAAAGTGTATATGTACAAAATTGTGATTATGATATGAATAAATAGAAATCTATATAAATATAATTATATAAATATAAAAAGAAATCTATATAAATATAAACCTCTCTTGACCATCTCGGTCAAGAGAGGTTTCTTGGGAAGCATTTACAAAGTACTGAACAGAAGCGCAAGCGGCAGCGCTTAAAAATTTAACTTCTTGCTCTTTAGCGAAAAGGACATCGCAAGCGACAAACGCAGCTTCCATATTTTACATGCCGCTGATCATACATACTGCATGTACTCAAAATCATCGCCAGTGAAAAAGTCAAATCGAGTGTGTCGCCTATATAAAGCGCCCAGGCCTCGCGCGGACAATCAAAAATAGTTCTGCTGCTACGCTAAGGCTTCGCAGCAATGACGAGTGGTTGTTTTTTTTCCATTTAGCCTGAAGCAAACACTCGAGGATGTTTGGAAGAATTACACCCGTCCCTATATACACCAGGTTAAACAAAAAGAAAATCAACAACAGGAAACTGAGGGACTGATTTTCACACAGGGTTCAAGTAAGCTCTAATTTGGGTTTTTATTGTGAAAAGTTTGAAGTCAACAAACTTCAGTATGCAACTTCTTGAAGAAAACATCTTTAAACCGAGTTTAACTAAACAGCTTTTAAACGTGTTTTAGCTTTGCTGTAAACAGAGTCTTAGAAATTATTTAAATGTTCGCAAACTTCATCTCGTGCTTGCTCCAGGCTCGCGCCAAGTGCCGTTCTCTATTTTCTACATAAAGCAGGGTCAAAATCACAGCGCATACTCGCACAAAAATATGGAGCAGGGGCATGCTGCAGTGACACAAACAGACAATCCCGTTGTTTAATATGAAAACCAAGCCGTGATATGACTCACTAATCAAGCCGCGAGTGGATTTGCCATTTAGCTACTAGCTATATTAACTCCAGCTAGTCTCAAGTGCATCTCCTCGGTCGCGCTTTGTGCAACGAATACACAACAGCCTCCATGTGGCGCGAAACTATGCACTGATCTTTGTGCGCGGACATCACTTGTTTCGAATAGCGAACAGTGTCCGAGAGCGAAGCTCGAGGTAAACTGTGATCTTCCAGGAACGGACAATGTATAAGGACAATATAAGTACATATTTTTGAAGCCAAATGGAGGCTATTGTGTTTATTACCGTTTAAATGTTTTTACAAAAGGCCGCTTACTTTAGGACAACATTAAACAATTTGCTTGGGATGAAAACCAAACATCCAAACGTAAATCGCAAAGGTTGAAAACTGGGGAGTATCAATTGAGTTACGACATCATCTGATTTTCACCAGTTCGGGCTACATCACGTGACGTGTTTAGACCAATCACGCGCGTGAAAATTATGCGCGTGAAGGATTGTAAAAATCCGGTTTAACGAAGTGACAGGGACAGGGACAATTTGTTCGTCATAACACGGGTTCGTTACGTTCCAATTTTAATCAGGCTGAAGAATATCGTTATACCGAGGACTTCGTTATATAGGGGTTCGGTATACTGGTATATGGAGATTAAACAGTCAACTGGTCATCGTCCCACCCAGTTGGGAGTTTAAACAAGTTTATGTTCTATTTGCAATATTTGTTTATTTATTTATTTACAGTGTCCTACATTAGCACAGCAGTTCTGAATACATGATGTACGAATAAATAAAGTCATTTATCAATATTAATTTATTCTTACTTAAGAACGTAATTTTCTCTCTTGAAACCAGTGAACACTAAAATAACTATTTACAAGGCTATACTCCTTTCTAACCAAGGGGCACTACATATCACGTGGATTTTGCTGATTTTTGGTCACAATGCTGCTGAAATTATGTTAAAAACTCATTAATAATTCATAAAGAAAAAACAAAAGAAATTAATGTTTAATGAGTGTCTTTATATCTGATAAAGACACGGCTAAACTTTACGTCCAATTTTCTAGGCCAAAATAAACCCAAATCTAAATATTAGTGCAAGAATCAAGTAAACTGTTAACGAGGGAGCAAATTAATAACTTTTAGTGATTTTTTCCAGTGCACAAGTACACAATTTGAAAAAAAATTGCCCGACTTTTTCAATTTGAGATGAAAACCTTGTGCATGCGTAATTCATGTATTGAATAACTTCAATGAACTAGTATTACTATTACGTTTAAGTGATGTAAATACTTGTATCTCTTCTCTTTTCACGCTCCCCTTTTCACGCCTGTTACACCTGCTATGCCCACGAAAGTGCCTCTTTAATTACCAAAAACTTTTTTGTTTCTTTTTTAAGTATTTTTATACTTCCAGCCTTGTAAACAGTTATTTAATCTAAGACGAACGCATTGGACATTGAATATTGTTATATAGTAGCAGTCTACAGTTCCTGGTGCCTGTCCTCATCCTTTCGTGTTTCTTCCGACTCTTCCATCTCGTCAGTATTATCATCTTCCATATAAGCGTCATTCGGTTCTGGGCCGTTCATTCCTGGGGGGATATCTGGCTCTTTTGTCCAGTCCATAAACCTCTGTATAGCACGGCGAAGATTTCTTTGTACCTCCTCCTTGGTAACCTGGTCTGAGGTGTTGGTTTCGTCGCGTAGTTTATCGAAAACCTGTTAATTCAAATTATAAAACGAGAAGTTAAAATATCACTCTCGACATTCGTGATAAATTAAAACTAGATATTACTAATAATGTAGAGTTCACTTCCTAGAGTAACAGCCCATCCAACCACCCTTTCGAGCAATCCCGGGACAAAGTCGGCTGTCGTGTCCAGGGGAAGAAGGGATTTGTCAAAAGGTCTTGTCAGGAAGCAGAGATGTCAAAGGTTGCAGTAGCTACTTGCGCAGACTAATAGGAACAAAAATAAGGTCGCACCATGTGAATATGAGCAACTAAATACCATAATGGTTACGAGCTCCAAATGTACAAACTGTTTGTACTTGATGCAGTTTCTACACCCTCTAACTTGAAATTGTTATTTTTTTTTAATTGTGACCTTGTTCTACTTACAGTCTCTGCGACGGTTCTTGTTCCCTGAGTAACCTGTATTAGGAAAGAAAAACAGTTTAAAACATATAATGCTTCCTTGTTAATAACATTCTACATGTCAACAACACGACAAAAGTGAACATCTTAATTCCTCCTACATTTTTCAAGCTTTTCCAGCAATATTAAACATTCTTGTTTTACCGTAGTTTTTTTTTTTGTATTACGTAGTTTTGCAACCTTTTGCTGCTTTTCTACCTTAATAGACTATTATCAATTTGCATCATAAAATACAATCTTCTAACAGTAACATAGATAGCAAGTCAGTGACTGAAGTGTTATTTACCTCCACATAAGCCTTGACAAACTTTTCCTTAACAACATGCCCATCATGAACCAAAAGCTCTTTGAGTATATCACTGTAGGTTTGTGAAAATGAAAAAAAAAACATCATAAGTTGGTATGTATGGCGTACATATTCCTCCAACTGGTTTTTATACATTCATTATCAGCATTAGGGAGAAACTGACTGTATAATAAAATTGAACGCTAAGAAATTTGAACGACGTTTCGACCGTTCGACGGTCATTTTCAAGTTAGGTGTTTGAATAAAATTACATGTGTAAATATAGTAAAAGCGCTAAAATATGTACATACAAACAATAGACAATAAGAATAAAAAGGCTAAAAATGGCTAAAAATAACTTTGTGCGAATGACATGCATAGTTGTACAAGATATAATTAAAAACGTAAAGCAAGCGAATAAGACAACGAGAATAAGAACATTAAAATACCTAAAAATATCTAAACAAATAATTTCGCGCGGATCGAGTCACTCTGTTTGTTAAGTTTTGGTTTCAGAAGTTTAATAAAAAGCATTTCAAAAATCAAACAGTCAAGCTTGCTTTGGCACTTCCTTAAAATCTTAAAGTTCTTCTCGATGTTGTGTGGCTCCTTTCCATGTTGTTCTTTCACGTGATGTCCGATAGACGATCCTTTGTGGGAGAAACTGGCAGTAAATATACAGTATACAGTAGAGTTCTTCTTTTACAGGGGTGCCCAACCAGCCAATTTGTTAGAAATCAACAGGAACTATTTACTCTGAGAGTACTACGTGACTGCGTGATGCAGTTAAATGTGTGTGTTCATTGACATAATGTGATTTGCGCGATGCAGTCGTTGTGTCACCCACAAGTGACCACTGCTCACCATTAGAGTTCTCAGCAGCTCAGTGGTTAGAGCGTCCGACTAGTGTACGGAAGGTCGTGGGTTTGAGTCCCATCTGTGAACTCAGAATTTTTTTCTGAGTTCATTCTCTCCACACATCAATCCATTATTATTTAACTATAACGGCCACAAAGTAATCAACAAATGAGCATTTTTAAAACAATGTCAATAATTTGTATTGTTGGCAAATTTCAATCTGTTCTGCAATCCCTGGTTAAAGGTTGGATAAGGGTGTCTGAAATTCAATTTCCCAGCAAGTTTCCAGCCAGCAAACAGAACGCCAATATTTATACACTGTGTACAGCTCCCACAAAATTGGTCAGGCGGGTACCGCCAATTGATAAGGGGTTAAAAAATTAACTAATTAAGGATTTCAAGTCCCTTCAGCACATCACACATTTAAACCAGAAAACAGCTCATTGTTTTTCTGTGAAAAAGTAAGTGGCGCTTCTAGCAATAAAACAACACATCTCCCCCAGTCAGAATGGAACCTCTTGCAGCAGAGCACCTTTTCTACGCACTTTTTTAAGTGATGAACCAGTTGAAGGACAGTGTATACAAAACATAGATGCTTGTGTTCACATTAGCAGAGCTTTTCAAGGAGGGAGTTACAACTGAACTGGAAATGAGTATATACCTGATTTGTGCTACATCAATGATTCCATATTCTGCCTCTTCTGTGTTACTAACATCCGTTCCTTCAAACTCAAGAACAAGTGCCCTCATTTCATCACGACTTAAATTCCTGACATCATCTTTTGTTATAAATCCTTTTTCACTGCCACCAAGCCACTCGAACATCTGTGAAACCAAAACAATAACTTAAAACTTTTAATTCAAACAGCAAATACCAACCTTTATCTTAGAGTAACTTTGGATAAAATAATGGCAACGTTGTTGTTATTGTAACTGGATATTGAAATATTTATTATAATTAACAGTTAAAAGTAATAGAATGTATACTGACCGATAAAGCATGCTCTCTCACACCTTCGACGTAGCTGTAAAGCTTTTGATTTTCCACCTAAACAAGAAAGGGATCACAGTAAACAGAAGTCACGTCTGCTCAATGCTTGCTTGCATAGCTATGCAGAACTGTAATCATCAACTTAGTCATTTGCACTTGATAAAATCACAATAGTACTATCATTATGATTGCTACAAGAATCACCATCATCATTTTTTATCCAATGAAAGAAAAAACCAACTGCAAGATACAATTTTACAGCACAGTATGCAGTGTGCCTTCCAATGTTTATTGTTAAGTAGTACATTTGCCAGGTTTTGCAAACAGCCCAAGTCCTAACTAAATATTTCAGGATTGCCTCATTAGACTTACCTCCTCAAACTCTGATTGGTCTCCAGTTTTTCTTAGAATTCCAGCTTTATCCAATTTCTCATCGCTTCCAAAAAAATCTAACATGCCTTCCCTAAAAGAGCAGATTTAATCTCATTATCTGTAACTAATTCACTGTAAGTTGGTTTTAATTACTTACAAAATATCATATTGGCCAATGTGTAAAGTACAAGTTTCACTCCTCAACCTGTTGGTAGCAAGTGTTTACATGTACAGTGAAAACATCAAATTATGTACAAGGCTTTAGTGAAAAGTGCCAGTCTGAATTTTCTGTACAAAATGTAGAAGTTGACCACCGCAGTAGCCAGATAAAAAACTATTGCCAAGGCAATATAAAGATTGTGATGTTCCAGAAAATATGAATAAGCCTTAAGCCTCCCACAAAAGGGTTTTTTTTATTTTAATCCCCCCACCCTCTGGAAATTCCAGTTAAGCCCTAAACTTTTGGCTTTTGAGCACCCCCACCCCCTCAGAATTTCCAATGACCTTCCATGGGGTGGGTATGGCTATTTTCTGGAACTGCATTTAAAATTTTAACAATTGAAATGGAAGCAAGTACCTTGGTTTTCCTCCCACTACCATCCTTGGAGACCCAGGGGAAGTCAGTTAAGGCGAGGGAGAAACTGTATGGGCGAAAAAAATTGGCAAAGAACGTTCTTGATTTTTTTCTCTCCCCCCCCCACTTTTTTTTTGCACTTAAGATTCCCCCCCCCCTAACTCATCCCTGCATGTCCAATCCCCCTGCATCAACTCAAGTAACTGCCCCTGGGCCTCCGAGGATGTCTTACTACTAGCTATGCAGACCTTACATACAGTAATTTCTCAAACCTCCAAAGAAAATGGAAACTGGTTTGAGAAATCAGGAGTAAAATTGCAGTGTCTGACTGAGTGAAGCAAATCCCAGTCAGGAAACAACATTTGGTTTGAGTTTTTGAGAGTTTCAAGAAATCAGGATTCCATTGTATTATAATTAATTTCCACTCAGTGGCAAAACAAATTAGCCTTTACTCACAGCCAAAACATTTTTTTTTTTTTACTCTATGGCAATGTCAGTTACTGTAGTTTAAGTTAATTACTATCATAACTTTTGAGAAGAAGCATTCTAACCCACCCCAAGCACCAGCTGTATGATTAAACATTCTAGAAGCTGACGGCCTATGCATACCTGACTGATTCCACATCAGTATTACCCATGCTAAGATTGCCATGTCCAGAGTACTTCCAGTCCACATCCATTTCACTTAACGGTTTATAACTCAGTGCCTGATCACAACCAGTGAAATCAATATTGTCAACACCATCCAGACGAGAAAATAACAGTGCCACTGCTAAATTATTGGTGCCGTATGAGCTCACCTGGTGATAATAACCTGAAGATGGAATGAAATTACAAATAAAATGCCATGAACCACTAACTACAAAATTGACTTTGAACTCTCTTCTCTTAGTTCCTTGCCCCCTGGTGGGGGATAGGGCTGGAACTTTGAACTCACCTGGTGAAAATCCAAGTACAAATAAATACTTTTAATTAAAATACTCTCTTCAGGGCTTTTCAGTATAAGTCAGATTACAAATCTCAAAAATTTATATTTTAATATAATTTTTTGAAAAAAAAAAAAACATGATCATAACTAATTTGACGTCAATCAATTAAAGTCTTTTAAAGTCAAGTCAGAGCTCAGAGCTCAACCTACCACGTTACCCTTACAATAATCATTAAGAGCTTACCATTTTTGAGTCAGCCCTTTATATGTATGTATCAAGCTAACCTCAAGTACTATTCAAGTTTACCAGAATGCTATTTGAAATAATTTGAGCTAGCCCAGGTGATTTAAGAGCTTTAAATATTTAGGATAACCTGGAGCAATTCCTGTATTTCATTTACCGATAGTTCCTCATCTCCTGCCCACCATCTGCCATGTTTGAAATTAGGAGGATTGTTATGGAATATTTTACTGACTTGTCAGCAATGACTCAGGCATTTCACTCGATTTCAGCCTTTATTCTGTTAACTCATGACTTGCAAAATGGATTTTATATACATCAACAGCTTCTAAATATACTTGTACTAATTTAAATGAGCGTTGGTAGATTTGTAGCTCAGTGACTAAATGATAAAGATCAGTGAAATGTTACACGAGCGTGGGACAAAGAAAAAATCTGAGTCCCCAATGGAAATCCAACCCATGGCCTCCCAGATACTGGTTGGGCGCTCTAACCAACTGAGCTACGAGAGACTCATGGTAGTTGGAAAATTTACTACAAGTTTATATGTGACAAGAGTCCTGCAACTGCAAGCTCACCAATATCGAAAGCAGGATTACACATTATTACACATATCATGCTTTCAAATTCCACATTGCTTAGAAGTTGCAGGACACGTGCCACATAATTACGAACCTAGTAAATGGCCTAGCTCACCACGAGTCTCTTGTAGCTCAGTTGGTTACAGCACCCGACCGGCTGTATCTGGGAGCCCATGGGTTCGATTCCCGTCAGGCACTTAGATTTTTTCTTTATCTCACACTCATGTAACATTTCATCTTGATCAAAAGAACATTTAACTATCATAAGTTGAATTGCAGTGCCTTACTTTTTGGTAAGAAGAGGCAGTCTCCAGCATTTATTGTAACAAAGGACCATGGAACTTCAGCAAGCTTGGGATACTTCAACAAATCAACGTTTAGCACATTAATGCGTGAGAATCCACCGACCATTTGTGGAGGCTCCCATGCCTTATATATTTTATCTTCGTACTTGTACTCAATCATTTTCCATTCTTTTGTGCCATTGTATAAGCAGTTGATTGCATTGTAAGCATCTTTGTGAAGAATACTTTTTGTACCTCCCCCGCTCATCCATAAGTCCACTTCAACCAGTCTGTCCTTTAGAAGGCCACATGTCAGGGGGGAATGACTGTCACATCTGGCCACATTGGGGTGGGTAGCTCAGAGACAACATACAGATTGTTGTTTTCTTCATGGTAGTTGCTGATGAAGTTTCCTTTGTAAGAGAGAAGTACCAGTAAAATGTTTCTTTAAAAAAGGTGAGTTAGTTTTCCTCTCTCTTAAGCCCCTTAGCAAAATTGGTACTCTCCGCAGGTTGCACATGCCATATAAAATCAAGATGTTTGCTGTTTGAAGTATGAATGCAGTTACAACAATCACACAGACAATTAGGGACTGCAAAGGGTGTATTAAAGGGACTATGTCACAGTTTTTACCAAATTTTTGAACAGCCAAAATTTATATTTGTGTCGCAGGAAACCTAAATTATTGTTATTTTTTTTAATTTTATTTTTTTTATTAAAAATTGCTATATTAAAGCACTGAAACTGTTAATGAGCATCTTTGGCTGTGGATGGCTTGCATGGAAACGGATTGCAACTTGAAAAACTAAGGCTTACTTTTTCAAGTTGTTTTCGTGCGTCGTCAAAAAAAATCGATATTTTAAACCGTAGATTGATTTCTATCCACAAATTAAGGTTACATCTTCCTTTAGATGTTCAAAGATAATGTTTTTTATGAGTTAAGTTGCCTACCACTAATTTCAAAATATATAGTTTAGACCATAAATATGCAAAATCCCGGTGACATAGCTCCTTTAAAAGCATGGTATTGATAACATAAAGGCAACTTAGGAACCTTCACAAGGAGGACAGTTGTATATGTTGTGGTTTAATTTTTTCCTTGGTTTAATTTTTTCAAACTAGTTTGATTTTTAGTTCCCTTTGTTTTAGATTATGATAATGAATATGAGACAATGAAAAATCAAAATCAAACTGGTTTGAAAAATTTTAAACCAAAGATAAATTTAAACCACAACATATAT
>NC_135759.1:45174088-45189088 GCF_052425735.1 Oculina patagonica
GCCATGGGTGTTGCCCGAGCCGTGCATTATGTGTCCCCTTGGATGCTGCAGTGGATCAGTGGTGTTGGACAAAAGGATGGATTCCCAGGTTGGTGCAGACTGGCTCACAAGATGCTCACTTTGGCGAACTGAACTCTTTGTGATCTTTAAGAAAATTGTATTATAATTACTAAAGATCACATTTTCAATCAGACTTTATAGATCTTTAATTAAGAGACTAGTGTTCTTTTAATTAGGGTAGTAATTCAGCCACCTGAGACCAAAACGCTAAAGGGATGATTAAGGATGAATAGGCTAGACAAACATTTTAAAACGAATTTTCTTTAGAAACATATCGATCTTATAATGGTAAGTAATTTCTTGTCATGTATTCATTTTACTTAAGGACGTTCGTGCAAAAATCTTCTAACATTGATTTTTTCTAAGATTTTCACCACTGTGAAATTATGGGTAAGTCATGTCAGAAATGTAAAAAGAAATCAGGGGAGGGGAGAAACCAACTTTCTTGTGGAGATAGGATGTCCAAAACACCACCCTAAAATGAAAAAACGGGCTACAGTTTTCTCTGCCAAATCTTTATCTTAAGGCTTATCTTATCATTTAGCGATCACATTTGCACTGGTCTTATAGCTACTAGTAATACGTGACTCGCAGGGCCTCGCGAAGCTCTGGGTTGGGGAGGGAGGGGGGTGTTATAAATAAGGAGTGATAACCGGTTTTAACCGGTGATTTGTTATTGTTGCCTAGTAACGGACATGGCCGCGACACCCTCGTTCCCAGGGTCTACTCCGCTTTGAAAATGGCGGCTCTTTCTGGTTCGTAAAGAGGTATAAAGCGTTGGGAAGAGAAGGCTATTTTCAAAATCATCGACAAATTATTGGATATTCGCATTTTGGACATTTATTTCAGGGCATTAAAAAAAGAAGAACAAAAGGCAGGAGGATTCGAACCCTCCGCCCGCGCGCCCCTGATGGCCATGAAAGGTTTAAGCCTGAATAGGCGTTGAGGGAGTATTATGTGGAAATCAGTGCTATTTTAATCCGAAAAGAAAAACGATAAAAATGAAAGGCTCGGGATTCGAACCTACAAAAAAAAAAAAACCTTAGCGGGATTCCAACCC
The DNA here is from genome assembly GCF_052425735.1 of Oculina patagonica. NCBI lineage: Eukaryota > Metazoa > Cnidaria > Anthozoa > Scleractinia > Oculinidae > Oculina > Oculina patagonica. Next base: position 45,175,209 of record NC_135759.1, read on the forward strand.
CCGGCCTCAGTCCCGAAGATCTGATTTGAAGTTCGACGCCTTACCATTAGGCCACCAGCGCGCGGCCGTGTGACGTCATTTCCGCCAGACACCAAGCTCACAAATATATATATATATATATATGACCGTAAACTCCACACGAGATTTCAACCCGCCTGAGCCCTTTGAGGGACAAAATTATACATCCCGCTACGCTCGGCCTTCGGCCTCGCTTCGCGAGGAACAAGAGGGCAGAGTTTGATGCTATTTGCGCAATAAAATTGGATATTTTGAAATTCCCACATTGATTGTTTGTTCCTTTTTTACAATCTGTCGAGAATTGGAAAAGAAAGTTGACTATCAAAAAAGTAGGGGTAACCGACCATTTAAGAGTGTAAACTACAAGCAAAGTTAAAGCAAGGCTATCAACAGGCACTGTAAGGATGCGAAGAAACAATAAGCACGAACGTCCTTAAATTCATTTGGACCACAATAGTGAGCAATGTTTGGTATCTTCTTCACTTAAGAGAGAGGTACACTAATATGCTGCGTAATCTTGACAGAAAACCATCATGCAATTGGTGTTTAGTTTTCAGTTGTTTTTGTTCTTTTTTTTTAATGAAAGCGACTTAATTTTCTGATTGATTTTTTGTTGGGCTATCGTCGATCTCAAAGATTTTAGAATAATATGCGAACTTTAAAAATATTTTGTAGCTTTGTAGTATCATTTGTTTTGTGAATAACATTTTACCTGGGAGTTATTTCACATAAAAAGACTGAGGAACTTATATGTTAGTTGTGTGCAGAAAGAAGCAATTTTGTAGTTGTTTGAGTCAGAAAAGACTTTGCAGTAACTGTGCTTGACAAAAACTTTGTATTTATATATAAGATGTTATAAAAGAGTTACACCGCGTTACTTGGAGGAGCTTTCATGATTATAAGGTCTTAAGGGAATGTACAAAATTACCTTATCTCAAAACAATGGTATCCAAGTTAAGAAAAGCACCAGAGAGGGGAAAAGATCTTTAGGGTTAGGTTAGACTCATTTTAAAGATGTACCGTCCGTAAATACCCCTTTTAAGGTTGGCATTAGTATGTCTGAATTTCAACCGTTAATGATTTTGAATGAAGGATAAATGATCAAATCCCAATAAATTAGATCATCTCTAAGAGCTTAAGACTTGTGGTTTTTCTAACATTTCTTTTTGTTTTTCAAATTTTGTTTGTTTTCACGCTCCAGTTATCACGGTTGGGAGGGAAAAGAAGGTAGTGGTCTCTTCAGTGGAATCCCAATTTCTCGAAACTCAAGCGGAAACAAAAATTTGTCCTAAAAATCTGGGTGTTGGAGAAATCAGGAGTAAATTTGTAGTGTTCGACTGAAATAAGGAATCGACTTTTGGCTGAGTTCTCAGGAGGCTCGAGGAATCTAGGGTTCAAATAATCGGGATCCCACTGAATACACAAAATACAAGATACCAACATACTCAAAATAGACCAACATACACCTTAAAAAGCAAAATACCGATGCTTTAGATAAGGATCAACAAATCAACTAAAATATACCCAATTTTTATTTAGAAAAAACGGCCCACCCTTGTATATCGTTGTCTGGAAATCCCTTTCCGGTCTCTGAGTTGACTCTGAGTGGTCGGATTAATTAAAAACTCCTCAAAGGGGCTTCGTTTACATGTTCGTTAAAATTGCCGCTTTTCAACTGGTAGCTTTGTTGCTTTGCTTGTTTCTTAGGAAAACGTTTATGTTACGTCCACAGACGTTTTGTCAAACTCCGATCATGACTTAAACATCACACAGGTACTAAGAGTGTCACACGGGTAATATATGAGTAATACGCGGAACATGTACGGCTAACATACGGGAACAAACATATGCATACGAAGAACAATCTGACGAGTAACACTCGAACAAATAACAACTTGACAAACATGTCAGATATGAGTTATACGCATAAAATCTACCTTTTATTCAGTCGATCTGTATAGGAATCCTGGCATGGCATTCACTTAGAACGCCAATAGAATGCCAACGTTGTCCCGTGACTGATTGAAAGCCACTTTCACGCGCTATCAGGCATCTATCAGTTACACTTTATTTGAGGGAAAAAAATTACGTTTTTTTTATTAGTTTACGTAATTTAATTATGAAATTAATTTTATGTTCTTATCCGGACAAGTTCCTTCGTTTTCTTTTTTGTCTTCTTTTTTAATTTTTAGATTTAAACCATGATATTACTTGAAACTACGTGTTTTAATCCTTAATATGCTAAGTCCGGATTATCCCAGATTTGGAGGAATGGCCATTTAACCACTTCTGACGTCACCAATTTACACGTCAGCAGATTTTTGTGATGTGCAACTTATAGAGTTTGGATAGATCTTTCCACAGGAGTGTCCATCTTGAACATTGACTGCATTCCGACAGAGCTAATCGAAAAAAACGTGATCAGTTTTTGGTGTAAAATTGGTGTTAAAACAGGCCAATATACCCGCACTTGTTCATGGTCTCCTTTCCAGGGTTTTCCCTTGATTAAGATCAAAACTTTTCAGGCCAGTAGAAGGCGTGCACAGAATAAAAGATAGAGAGAACAAGAAAGCAGAGAAAAACGAAAAGGAAAGGAGCAAGGGATAAAAATCGGAACGGTTCAGCAAAAAGGCCAAATTTTGGCTTATGCGCATGCGCTAAAGTAAAATGTACATTTTTACATGGAATTTCATCAAAAACGTACTGCAGTGTCAGAAAGTGCATTTTCTAGCAAAGTTTAGAGAAAATTTAAAACCGTAGAGCCAAGAAAATCGATTAACGGTTAAAAACGCGTTTTATGGAGTAATTTCAGCATATTAAGGGTTTTAATACTAGCGACCAGACCTTAAACTGAATCAGCTATTTTCGGGTTCCTCCGCCATCGACTTAGCCAGCTTAATTGCGCAACTAGTTCGCCTGGAGCAGGTCTCATCATCTATAGCAATTTTACTCGTGCTTTGCATGATCCTTCGGCCTTTTTATAGGTTGCTTCTTGTATGGACACTTCTTTCTTCTTCGTATGAGCTCCTCCTTCATATAGACTTTGTCTTCTCGTTGTTGCTTAATTTCAGTCCTTTTAATAAGCACTATTTAAGAACTTTCAAGTATTTCTCAAGCACTTCTCCAAACTCGCCAAATAGAATGACACGATAAGAAACTTTGGAAAAAATATCTGACTTATCAATAACCACCGTTTTAAGAAACTGTGAGATTGACTCGATTCTTGAGCAAATACTTTTTCTTACACATGCAAAGAAACTCAAAAGCTAACACGCATAAATATCGTATTCAAATGGGAGTTTAAAATCTTGCTGTGAACCCTTAAAAAATTCCCTTTTTTTCTTTTGGCTCTGAATAAAAACAAGGATACCAGAATATGAGCTAACGTATATAGATGGAGGTACAGTCTTGAATTCGCTGGATCCTAGGAAAGAGTGGAATGATAGGAATATAATCTGGGCACATTCGACGGCATCACAGCTTTTTAATCTTCCTTTCCAAACCTTTTCTCGCGTTAGTTTAATTTTTCAACTCGCACTGTGCGTGAAATAAGATCTGCATCTGCGAGCGTTAATTATACGCCCAAGCAGTCAAGCTTCTTTGCATATGCAAGAATGCTCTAAGCGCGCGCAGTTCAATTTTAAGCGCTCCCACAGCCTGATTTGTAAACGTATATGTACTGACTGTTTGCACTGCAGCAAGCCTAGCTCTTCATTTTCCATACCACAACAGGTCAACAGTTCGAGACCCATCAACTCAGTTGACCGGCTCTCACTGTTTTATAGAATTCTTGGCTCGAATTGGACTTATGATCATCTCTGAAGCCTTCTATGAGAAGTGAAGATGATCATCTTTTTAAGAGAAAGACGAACAACAACAACGGCACTGGCAGCGAAACTTGATGCGCCTTTTAAAGCTTCAAGAGTGTTTCAACTTTTCAGTGCTCCATGTTAGCTGTAGAATTTAATTAAAAATACCCAAAAAGGTACTGAGAAAACTACAACTATGATGTTTACGGCTGTAGCGGTCTTTGCACTTTTTAGCAGAAAGCTTCTGCTTTAAGGTATTGTTCCATTTTGCAAGAGTTTGTGCACTCAGTTGAAAACCAACAGTCATTTTCTTTTAACTGGAATAAGACAGCCAATTATTAGCCATAAAACAGTATCTGCAAGCAACGAGTATTATTAATTGGTCACAGAAACAATGGATTGCATGAGGAAGACGCTCTCTCCTCTGCAGAGGTTTCTGTTGTATTCGCTTACAAGCGCGCTTCGAAAGACTGGGGAAAAGGCTATGTAAGGCGTGAGGTGCCACCCCCTCCACCCGCGCACCTCGTTTCTGCCTTTTTTCTCCCCCCGTTTAACTTTTCTCTCGTTTAAGTGAAGATCTCTGAACTTTTGTGGTAGTAGTGAGGAGTGTTTTTGCCCAAATGGAACATTTTCTTTTCGTTAAGGGACTGGTCAATAAGTACCAGGGGGGGTGGGCCGGAGCAGTTGGAAAAGTGGTGGCTTGAAAATTTGTGACCCACCCCTTTCTTCTGGCTCAAAACTGACTGACCCACCCCTGATAGGGAGTTGAAAATTACATGACCCACCCCCTTTGCTAAAAAAGTTCATTATTCTGTAAGGGGTTGGAGGTTTTTTATTTGATATCGGCTTTTGAAGTGTGATTCCCTACATACACCACCCTAATTTTCCCTGATGGACACTGATGTTCGGTATACGTCTTTTTCCATTTCTTAGCACACCAAAAAGGGAAAATTTGGTATACTAGTCTTTTTTAAGTTTTCCACATACTTGTGTGTTAAGTCCATGGGAAAATTTAGACAGAAACATATGGGAAAACTGGAACAGTACGTAACATTAATTCATAAATAATTATTCAAGAAATACAGAAATTAATAACAGAAACTATCTACAACCACTGTCTATAATCCATAATTGCAAAGTGTTTGAGAAAAGAGTTTACTGGTGAAAGCCTAAAGCGCAGAGTGAATCTACAGAGGCTGAAGACAGACAGGCAAAACTGTAATCACAAGCCATCTAGGGGGGTCAGGGGGCATGCTCCCCCGGGAAATTGTTATACTTGGGCCTCCTGAAATCGCTAGAAAATCATTTAAAACTGCTCACTTCGAGAATTTTATCAATTTATACTGATATAAATAAGATGACCCACCCCCTACGAGTAGATCAAAACTACATAGCCCACCCCTTTTCGAGGGCTCAAAAACTGATGACCCACCCCCTTTCTGCTCCGGCCCACCCCCCCCCCCCCCTCTACTTATTGACCAGTCCCTAAACTAGACCGCTCCAACCGAAATATATCTCTGCATTCAAAAACCGTAAAAGGCGGTTTCTTTCCGTAAATGATAAGAATGATAGAGCGAATTTCAAAATTCCACGACATTCCTTGTGTTTTACACGACAGTCGTAAGAATGTGATTCATATTGTTTTAAAGCCCAAGAATGTCCTTCAGTTGGGATAACCTGAGACGCGTTTTCGGTTGTTATTCTTCGTGCATTTGTATGCAAGACAGCGCCGATGTGTACGGGGAGGTATACAAATATTAACGTGAAAACGTGACTTGTTCCCCAGCTCTTCCACAATGCCCAAATTTGACCAGTGATCTCAATTAATAACCTGATATCTTAATTCGTAATTGATAAATAATTAATTTAACGAAAGTAATTCCGAATTCCGAATTTCTTTTTTAGGATTGCCCACAAAAAAGCTGTGTCGTTTTTCCCATTTTTAGTATATCAGGACTTCTGCTACAGAGAACCAGACAAGAAATGAAACACACTTTTAGCATCGCCCGAGGTCTTGTGGATAGAATTTGAAATTGTACTCCCATTATGACAATCCTGACTTTCATTGAATTGAATTGAGCCCAGACCGGTTAGAGTGATTCTCGCTTGAGTATCGAAAGTAATTTGCACATGCTTTGGTTTTGCATAACCAGGCTTAGTGACTGGGTTTAAAACTCGCGCCCCTTTCTCAACCAATCAGAAATAAGACCAAACAATCGTGACTCGCTCACACACGTTTTCCTACTCTTCGCGCCGGCTACATGTATTTACTTCGATTTCTGATGGGTTGACCGGTCAGAGTGATTACTTTCGTTTTGGTTTCACGACACTCAATGAAAATCGCTCTATATCGATGCTGATTTGCAGCCAAATTACTCGATAAGGAAAACCAGTAATATAGGTTCGTTAATAAATGCATTTCGTCAGTTACAGCCATGCTACGTTACGGTACAATTACTGCCTGGTTACAGTGTCAGTATGTAAATCACAACCTAACTCAAATACAACTTTCTTTGTTTCGATTTGTTAAGTAAGCTAACTGGTCACTCCCGGCATATAAAAGAAACGGGGATGCTCGTCAAAAGTTTTCAACTGAAGAAATTTGTAACGCGTACTAGAATCACGCTTCGTCTGTATATGCATTGATAGCCTTCAACTCGCACATAAAAATTTCCAGCGTCATCTATGGATTTCTGATTTCTCCTGTAGTCAAATTAGTTAAACCACAAAACTGGATAAATGCCAAGAAAAGGTATTGTGAAAACTACGAATGTGGGTATTGAAGTTGGAAACACTATGTAGTACCGAGACACGTTCCTTTTCATCGCTGGAAGGTGTGACGAGCATACCCGTCAGTTTCATATAGGGAGTCACCTGCCGGGTTAAGCGAAGTTTATTGTCCATACGAACATGATAAAACGTGATAAAGGCAAATTAAATGTAACCTCAGAAGCGGATTTGGAAAGCTGGTGTTTACATCGTTAAACCATCGTCGGGTTTCCTTTTCACTCAAACTAGGTATAAAAATCTATTTACGGTACATATGGGTCTGGACGACTGAACGAGGAGACAGTATCACGGGAACAAATGCTTTCACTTTTAAGAAAAGATGTTTTCAATATGCTTCAAAAACATTTCTTGAGACTTGCTTCCGATATATGCGTTCCCCACTTGAGTAAATAGGAAACAACTTCTTCCGCGACAGTGTCTTCTTTTTAAGATTGGCCCTAGCTTAAACGTTTTATCATACGAAAAAAGAAACTTCGTGCCATAAAGAACTTTTACGTTAGAGCCAGGCTAGCTATCATCAACGTATTATGTCACAACAGCAATCCGCTAAGTTCTTTGTCACGCTAGCTAACTTTCAGTTTTACTCGGCAACACAAACGAAATGCAAAGCCCTTTGTCACGCAATCTAATTTCAAAGCTGTTTGTCACGCAAAGTATCTGCAAAGTTCTTGCAACGCAAACTGAAAGCAACACCAACTAACAAAGTTCTTTGTCACAAAATCTAACCACAAAGTTTGTTGTCACACTAAATGACTTCAAAGTTTTGTCACGCTTACTTACTACAAAGCTCTTTATTTCAGAAAACCGCTACAGAGCTACAAAAAATTACTTTAAAGGCTGTACACAAACTGCCCACGTACAGTTGTTATTATTAGTGTCACGTATACTAACTATAATTTTTTTTTTGTTACGTTAACTTATTACAAAGTTTCATGTCACACCAAGTGGCTACAAAGGCCTTTGGTATGAACTACAAAGCTCTTCGTCACGCAACCTTACTACAAAGTTCTTTGTCACAAGAACTAGCTACAAAGTCCTATGACACGTAAATTAACTACAAATTTCTTTGTCACTCGATCTAACTAAATACAACTTTCTTTTTCACGCCGACTAACTAGAAAGTCCTTTGTCACGCTACCTACTACAAAGTTCTTTGTCACACCAACTAACTACAAAGTTCATTGTCACACCACTAACAACAACGTTGTTTGTCACGCCAACCAACTACAAAGTTCTTTGTCACACCACTAACTACAACGTTGTTTGTCACGCCAACTAAGTACAAAGTTCTTTGTCACACCACTAACTACAACGTTGTTTGTCACACCATCAAAATACAAAATTCTATGTCACGCTAACTAACTCGTAAAGTTCTATGCCACGCAACCTAATGACAATGTCCTTTGTCACGCTAACTAACTACAAAGTTCTTGCCACACAAACTAACTACAAAGTTCTTTGTCACACCAATTAACTACAAAGTTCTTTGTCACGCCAACTAACTACAAAGTTCTTTGCCACACAAACTAGCTACAAATTTCTATGTCACGCAACCTAATTAACACTTACTTAGGGCCGGGTCGCACTAGTGTAAAAAGTTGTTTGTTTTACAAAAAAATCTGTCATCAAATAGGTTTTTCTAGTGCGACCGATTTGTCAGACATTTTCAAAAATGAGCGGAATGTACCAAATTTTCAAAGATGCCGGCACTTAAAATTGCCAAGCTCTGGACCTCGACAAAATGCCCCAAAACGTCAAAAAAGCTATTAAGATGTCAATCGAGACGTAAAAGGGAAGTGAAAATTGCGCTAAAATAAATATTTTCCTGATTTTGGTGCCAACCTCGTCACGATATGGATCCTTCGTGGCCATATATGACTTCCAATGCTTTGCTAAAGTTGATTTCAAACCATGATCCATTTGGTCTTGGCAATTGCCACCGATGCGGGATGTGTCGTCTTCACAGTCTTCGCCGTTTACGTTGCCTGATTTGGTGCTCATAATTAAACAGAATCAGCTGAATGAGTTGTGCAGGCATTTAATACATTGCATATTGAATATGCTTCCCATTGTAGCCTGCATGCAGGTTAAAAGGACTAAAATCCCATGGAAAGCGAAAGCTTCGTGTCGCAATTCCACGTTAACCTGACCCAATTCAAGCTGGATCTCGAATTTAATATTCTCCTGTTGACACATTGTTTGGCAAATCTATAAATTGGTGCGACCCTAGCACGCCAAAATAATTTTTTACCGGAAACAGAAATTTGAGTAAAATTTTAACTCAACAAAAACAATTTTGTCCTCTAGTGCGACCCAGCCCTTACTACAAATCTCTTTGTCACACTAACTTATTACAAATCTCTTTGTCACACCAACTAGCTACAAAGTTCTATATCACGCTAACTCGTAAGTTCTTTGTCGAAGTTCTATATCACGCCAACTAACTACAAAGCTCTTTGTCATACTAACTAGCTACAAAGCTCTTTGTCTCATCCTAGACCTAGTGAAAAATGATTCAAACAATCTCGTTTAAGGCCCATTGTTGAATTCTTTCGCAAGTCAACATGAGTAACACAACTCCTCGTGACTGGAGAAGGTACCAAAGCGTCCTATACACAAGAACAATCAATGTACGTTTTAAACATTAAGTGTAAGACTAATAACTACAATAGTCTGATTGAGATGTGAAAAAACGTAAATCCAATCTACAACTACATTCGGTACGTAATATAATACCTTCCTTCGCATTTAAGCTCGCTTGGTGTTACGTATTTAAAATTTCCATTTGAAGAAGACTAAACAGGTGCAAAACGAGAAAAAACTAATACCCCACTCACACCAACAAAACATGTTTAGTTAAACCCAGGAGTTAAACCTTATTTAACTAAATGAAAATCAGCAACAGAAAACTGAAATACTAAATTATTCATAGGGTTCCATTAAGCTCTAACTTGTGCTTTTATTGTGCTAAATTTGAAGTCGACAAACATCATCAGTTAGCAACTTTTGTTAAGAAAACAATTTCAAATGGTATTTAACAAAACAGCCCTTAAAAGTGTTTAGCTTTCGGTGTGAATAAGATGTAAGCTATGAAATCAAATCAGGTAAAATAGAACTAGGAAATCAGTAATTACCGAACAAAGTTCAGTCCAACAAAGTGAGCATCTTATGAACCAGTCTGCACCAGCCTTGGAATCCATCCTTCTGTCCAACACCACTGATCCGCTGCAGCATCCAAGGGGACACATAATGCACTGCGCGAGCAACACCCATGGCCCTGTGGGACCACTCATGAGACAGCACATCAAAGTAACACGAGGTGTGCACATCGTTGACCAGAATGGTGCCACCGAGGGTCACTGGGGCGTAAACACCTTTCTCGTAGACAGTGCTGGTGCTCTGAACTGCATCCTTCTCTACACCGTGCTTTTCTTTCACGTACACTGTGTCACCGACGTTTACATCTCTGGCAGGGATGGCTGCTGCTTGGCCTTTCTTCTCCACAAATATCAGATGGTCTTCAGTGATCTTCAGGACCTTATTCTTCTTGGTTGTGATTTTGAGGAATTCTTGCATGACTTCTGGATGATAGTGAATGAAGGTAATTACGGGTTCGAGACAGATCCCTTTGGTAGATATCACGTGGACTTCGTCTCCGAGTTTTAAGGAATCCATTCTTCGGAGTCGACCGTGAAGGTCAACAAAGGAGGCTGAGCCAGGATAACAACCGCCAGTATGGGGCTCTTCAGGTGCTCCTCCTCCTCCTCCTCCTCCTCCTCCTAATTCGCCTTCTACTCGTTTTCGTTCCTTCTGTAGTTTCTCTTTTCTTTCGAGTACTTGTTTGAGCTTTTCTTCAAGTTCCTTCGCCCGCCAGCCGCCGCTTTCCCCTTGTCTTTTTTTCTCTTCCAGTTGCCTTCTAAGTTCTTCTTCTCGTTCTTGCAATGATTGAAGTTCTCTATCTATTCCGTTATTCTCCATCACTGCCTTGATGTGTCTATCCAAAACGTCTTTTGAAACTTTGGTTAATCTGTGCACAAAGGGTGGTCTCCCTTCCGTCATTTTGTCTATTTGCTGAAACATGAAGTACATCCGAGGTCAGTTTCGTTCAGTTACCAAGGATATAGTAAAATAATAATAATAATAATAATAATAATAATAATAATAATCTCTTGAAAGTTGCTCAGTGGCTACATGGCAATAAGCTAACTTTGAATCTTACTAATACAAAATCCATGATTATAGGCAGTAATAGGAAACTTGTTGGTACTTTCTCTTTCTCATTATCTATTTTTGACACTGATATGCATTCTGTAACTAGTTTTAAATATTTGGGAGTTATGTTGTCCTTAACTTTTACATGGTCCGACCATGTTGAGTATATTTCATCTAAGGTTTATAAGAACCTTGGTCTTTTACGTAGGATTCGGTATTATTTATCTTATAATGCCCGGTTACTTTTTTTATAACAGCTTAATGCTACCTATTTTTGATTATGCTGATTTAGTCTGGGGTGACAAGGAAAATGTCTCACTAATGAATGAATTGCAAATTCTGTAAAACAAAGCAGATAAGCTGATATTAGATAGATCATTTCACTCCTCATCCACTGATGCATTAACAGTCTTGAGATGGCTGAATCTCGAAGAACGTAGGAAATGTCATCGATATATATATATATATATATATATATATATAGAGTATGCAAAACAACACACAACCGTCTCAGAGCAGGAGATTGAAATCATCATGCACTCAAGGAAAACCCTCCTTTTTGATAAAAATGAACCCTGGGTCAAGAGAGGTGATTCCCCTATGTTTGATGTGGCCATGGGCTGCTATGATGGAGCAGAGGTTTGCGAGCTAGTTGGCCTGTACATCCTGCACAAATTATCATCGAAATTCCCAGAAGGAGACATCGGCTTGTATAGAGACGACGGTTTAGCAGTCTTTAAGAACATGAATGCAAGAGCCGGTAAGAAAGCAAGAAAAGCCTTTTCTAAAGTCATCGGAGACCTTGGATTGAAAATCACAGTGCAAAGCAATCTCAAGGTGGTGGATTATCTAGATGTCACGCTAAATCTGACAACTGGAAGATATTACCCCTACAGAAAACCTGACAACGATCCGTTGTACATTAACGCCAAATCCAATCATCCTCCATCTACAATTAGGCAAATTCCGACATCCATAGGCACTAGAATATCTGGCTTATCCTGCGACCAAGACGAGTTCCACAAAACATCGCAATTGTACAACAATGCTCTAAAATCCAGTGGGTTCAACCAGCAAATCCATTATGTTGAAAATCAAGACCAAGGAAGATCAAAATCAAGAAACCGATCAAGGAATATCATATGGTTCAACCCACCGTACAGTCAAAATGTTCGAACAAACATCGCCAAGTCCTTCCTTTGCCTGATTGACAAGCATTTCCCGAAGTCTAACAAGCTGCACAAGATATTCAATAGGAACAACCTTAAGGTCAGCTACAGCTGCACCACAAACATGGCTAACATAATCAAAAGCCACAATCAAAAAATTCTAAATGAAAGTAACGCGACCTCCGCGAAAAGACATGCAATTGTAGAAACAAAAACCTTTGCCCTCTTGACGGCACGTGCCTCACCAAAAACATTATCTACGAAGCTACTGTCACAACAACTTCCGGAAACTCAAGGACCTACATTGGCATGACAGAACACGAATTCAAAACACGATACAACAATCACAAGCTTTCTTTCAAAGACCGAAAACACTCACATGACACTGTACTTTCAAAACACATCTGGGACTTAAAGGACAGAAACATCGACTACAAAATCAACTGGCGCATCATCAAAAGAGCAAGAGCGTACAAAGGTAACCCTTCTCGCTGCAACCTGTGTTTAATTGAAAAACTTTGCATCTTGACCTCGCAAAATGCCTCCCTTTTAAACAAGAAATCCGAGCTGGTAACGAAATGCCGCCACGAAAACAAGTTCTTCGCGACAACCAATCAGAAGAAGCGTCGCTTCAACCGTCCCTGAATTTGAACATTTATAACTGACATCTTCTCGTAGACTGACTCAGTCTGATGATCGCCTTGAGCGTGAAACTCGAGTAACTAGTAATACTTTCCTTCTTATTTGTATATATATATATATATATATATATATATATATATATATATATAAACATTGAAAATAGAAAAAACTACACTTTCATCCCTACAAGCCTGTTTCGTGATTGCTCACTCTTCAGGGGATTTTAATGACAAGAATATTCTCAACCGTCGTTTATATACTATAAAATTTACATAATTAATGAAGCAGAAAATAACCGTCGATTTTATACTAAAAATTTACATAATATATGATGCAGACAATTTGAATGTACAAGTAACCGTCGATTATATACTTTAAAATTTACATAATTAATGATGCAGAAAATTTAAATGTTCAAGTGTTAGTTGTTACATAGCAACGCTTTGTTTCGGTGACGGCAAGAAGATACAAGTTCGTTACGTTTGTTAAGCGATGATAGGTCAGGTCGGCAGATGATGAGAAGCTTCTCTTTGAGACACAGATTACATCTTTTGCTTGAGCTGTTGTAAGATGAGCAGGATGAAATGATGCGCCATGAAATAGAGTGGTCAATGTTGTTATCTTTAAGAGTCCAGATGTGTTTGCTGAGTTCGGTAGAGTTTCTGTGTTTTGCGTGCTTGAATGATGAAGTGTGATTTCTGAATCTTGTCTTGAAGTCGTTTTCTGCTCATCTTACAACAGCTCAAGCAAAAGATGTAATCTGTGTCTCAAAGAGAAGCTTCTCATCATCTGCCGACCTGACCTATCATCGCTTAACAAACGTAACGAACTTGTATCTTCTTGCCGTCACCGAAACAAAGCGTTGCTATGTAACAACTAACACTTGAACATTTAAATTTTCTGCATCATTAATTATGTAAATTTTAAAGTATATAATCGACGGTTACTTGTACATTCAAATTGTCTGCATCATATATTATGTAAATTTTTAGTATAAAATCGACGGTTATTTTCTGCTTCATTAATTATGTAAATTTTATAGTATATAAACGACGGTTGAGAATATTCTTGTCATTAAAATCCCCTGAAGAGTGAGCAATCACGAAACAGGCTTGTAGGGATGAAAGTGTAGTTTTTTCTATTTTCAATGTTTATATATTACGCTCTGCTTAAATGTATCGAGCACTTTAATACGGAAAATCGAAACACAAAATTCCTATATATATTTTATATATATATA
>NC_135759.1:45191588-45214113 GCF_052425735.1 Oculina patagonica
ACTTTATTACTATTATAATCATTTCAGATGGCATTAAGTTAAGGAATCAAAAACAGTAAACGATATCTTGAACACTGCCGTTGCGAGTCGGCGTTTTATTTCTGATTGAAAACTAGGTTTAAAAGTTTACAAAACTCGGCAGAAAACCGCAAAATTACTCAAAACAATCTTGGCTTGAAAAGGAAATTACAAAATTCTATCGGCAGCAAAGAAATAGTCGTCATTTAAAAGTGTTAAAATTAATTGTGCTGTTAACTGAACTGGCAGTTTAGAATATGCCTGAAATTCAACTGGGTGAGTTTCGCTCGACGAAGACAAACTTACATTCACTTCGCCGCCTGGATTCTTCTTTGAGTTTCTGTAATTCCTCTTCATCTTGCTGAGAAGACTGAAAATTTGCTTTCCCGTTCATTCCTTCAAACATTTTGTCGTTATAAACCTCAAAAACAGTTTTGAAGCGTCTCGACTCAAATTAAACGAAGCTTGAAATTATGCCAGCTTGTGCCAGCCAGCAAGAAAACGGCGCGAACAGTTGAATGGTTTTCAGTTCTGATTGGCTAGCTTCGTTTTTTTCTTGTTTCTGATTGGTCCACCGCAGCGGGCTATAATATATTTTAGCCCGCTGAATTCTCCATTTTAGCCCGCAAAATACGCCACAATGCCCGATGAAATGATTATAATATACATTGTTTTTCTGAAAAAGGAAGTAATGACAAACGATTTCAACCTGTTTCAAAACTTGTGCTAATTCCGGCTGGTCGTCCTACTAAATCGTGAAATAGTTCCTTCCCAATTTTTGTTAGTCATTTTGTGTTTTCCGAGACTTATATTGTCCAGCAATTTTTGAACTTTGGTCAAATTATTTCTCGGTTGAAGAAGTGAATCGACGAACTATGAATTTCCTTCGCCGCCAGATGCCTGACACATTGCTCTTGGAAACCATGCATTGCGCGCGCAACCTACAGATTAGTGAATAATCTGCTAGCAGATTATTCACTAATCTGCAGGTTGCGCGGGGTTGTGCGGATTCCCAGAATTAGCTGTAGGCTCTTAGCCAATGAGAAGACAGCTAGTGACTACAATGTGTAATAAATATCATAACTTGTAGCTATTGCAATATCTGTTTTCTCTTTTTGACGTAATTCAATCTTCCGGTTGCAAAGTTATATGAATAAACTATCTATCTCATCTATCTAAATTATCAGAATAAAGAGATCCTGAATAAGCGCTTTCAAATTTCTTAGTAGCACTCTTATTTATATAAGAGTGACTCCAGGGCCATGTGTCACATAGGGAGGAGTAAAAAGAGTTAAATAACTGATTGTACTTGTCCAAATTGACACTTGTCTGATTGAATACTTTTTACTTGTTTTGAACTGTTGACTGGCGCTCACCTAACGCGTCCGAAGCAACAATAGTATTTCGTGAGCACTGCTTTCACCTGGATGATCACACTCCACAGAAAGAGTGGGAGAAAAGAATCTGCTATAGACTTGATTTGTAATTTGGGGACTTACAGTGATTAATCGAGACAGCTGTTTCTTATACTCTTCGGGCTCTTTGTCTGGACCTAGCTTGTTGTTAAATAAAACTGTTCTGCCATTTATCTCTTCATTGATGAACTTTTGAACCCAGGTAGGTAAGGTTTTCAGCCACTTCTCCAGGGTTTGCTCGACTGTTTCTCCATTTTCGTCTGCGTCATCTTCGGCTTGATCGCCATGGGTGAGAAGAAGAATCATATTCTCGTTGACCTCTTTTCCCAAAAACTGTTGAAGTATTGACAGCTCTTGGCCATCCTCGAGAGTGAATCTGCCATACTTCACAACAAAGATAAAAGCATGGAAACCATCTGGTGCCATTGCAAACATCCGGGCCACTTCATGAAGAGACGTGTCATTCTGTCCCAAAATATAGGTACCCCCAGCGTTGTTTGCTCGAATATATTCCACTACAGGCTTCAATGGAGCGGTATCCACAACGCCTGGTGTGTCTATTACATCAATATGGCGTTCATCTTTTCTGGTCCCGTGAGAACATACACGCGTCACGGATTTTGCTGCAGTACTAGCCTTGAAGGTATCGCGGCCAATTATTCTGTTTCCAGTTTTGCTCTTCCCGTTGCCGGATTTTCCAAGAAGAACAATAGTTAGATCCTCTCCTTTATGGAGCTGAAACGAATAGTAGTTAGTTCATTAGTACACCAACATCGGAGGGAAAAAGGAGACAACTGAACCAAAAAAATTTCAACCAGTTTCCTTAAATAGTGATCTTCTGCACTGTTTAAGTCTTGAAGTGATCTTTTAATAAAGAATTCATGTCAGTTACAAGTATGTGTACATTTACTTCCAAACAGGAAGTGAAATGCGATACAGTAAAACCCCGTGTATAAGAACCTGTACTTTTAAATTTAGCCTAAACAGGTTCTTATATAAATGGTACTTAAAGCAAATTTAGACTACTAAGGTTCTTAAAATAGGTTTTTATATTTTCATATGAATTTCATTTAAATATAATATAAATATCATCTCATAATACAATATAAATCATTTATACCATAATGCCTGAGGGCAGTACAGTGCAGGTATGTCCTTAACAAAACATAAGAAACAAACTCATAGTCAGTTCTCTGAAATAGACACAATAGACATACAACACACGGTACTTTAGCTAGATATTATCAGTTGATGATCTTAATCCAGCAGTTTCTACCTATACACTTTTACAGCAACTCCACCGATAAGAACATAACTTAAGGTCGCGGGGGAATACCTAGAGCATGAACAAATTCATGAAGCGAAATTTTGCTTGACCTGCATCCTTTAAAACTCTTATTTCTCGGCTGCTTTGAGTGCGATAAAGCTCAAATTTTACAGAGACATAAAGAAATGATGAAAGATTATGAATGTTATCTTTTTTTGGTAGACTGCACTTAATGGCAATATTGTAGCCTCGTTAGTGCCAAATTGGGGCAGAGTTTGCGGAACGAGTAGGAGACAGCACACTGTGAACTTTTCAAAAAAAAATCAGTCAATACCTCTAGAGTGTCATAACAGAAGCGGATTTTTTAACCCTTAATATGCTAAGTCCGGATTATTCCGGGATTTGGAGGAATGGCCATTCAACCAATTCTGACGTCACCAATTTAAACGTCAGCAGATTTTTGTGATGTGCAACTTGTAGAGTTTGGATAGATCTTTCCACAGGAGTGTCCATCTTGAACATTGACTGCATTCCGACAGAGCTAATCAGTTTTTGGTGTAAAATTGGTGCTAAAACAGGCCAATATGCCCGCACTTGATCATGGTGTCCTTTCCAGGGTTTTCCATTGATTTAGATCAAAACTTTTCAGGCCAGTAGAAGGCGTGCACAGAGTAAAAGATAGAGAGAATAAGAAAGCAGAGAAAAACGAGAAGGGAAGGAGCAAGGAAAAAAATCGGATTACATAATGATTCGATTTAAATTCGATGATTAAATATATACATGAACTGTACGGTGAACGGTCAGGAGTTTATCTAGTTGACGTCAGTGACTTCAGTAGGGGCAGTTGTCCACAATAGGGGCACTTATTAGAATAGGGGTGGTTATAAGAATGGGGGCGCTAATTAGAATGGGGGCGCTTATTGGAATAGGGGCGCTTATTTACAAAAAACACATTCGAAGGGGGCGCTTATTCGGAAGGGGGCGCTTATTGGAAGGAGGGCGCTAAATCGAATCATTACGGTAACGGTAAAAACACGTTTTTTGGAGTAATTTCAGCATATTAAAGGTCAATTGAAAGTTTGCCAGCAAGTTATGGCGGTTTAAATGCGCAAATTTGAATTTAATGCCTTCTATCTCTTTCTAAAAGCGCTCTTTTAAAATTCCGTTTCTGTTATAACACCCTACAGTATTCATAGTTTACCACTCTGCTGTATTCTCTGCCCCAAAATTGTCAGAAAAGTCCAAACTTTGAGCTTTCCGAAGGTGTCCCGATCAAAAATGATCAGTTTTCAAAGGAGAGATGTAGTTATGGTAATTATATTCCACGTTTTTATGGTCAGAACAATGCGTTTTTAAAAAGGACGCGATTGTTTATGTTTACTCTGACTTGCAGAAATATTCAAATTTGAATGAAAATAAGCTCATAGACTTCCTACAATCTGTATAAACGTATAAAGCTAAGCGTTGTTTTAAATCGGTCAAAATATCAAAGAAACACGCGCATGCACGCACCCATATTTTTATCTAGTCATGAATATCTCGTAAAGTTGTCGATGTCAGTCGTTGCACTTGCATACGGTTTTTAAACCGTATTTATACCGTAAAATAAATGACCGTAAATAAATTTTAACCGTAAAATAAATGCATAATACGGTGAGCCTATGATGACCCTAAGGTGTCCCCCGTGACCTTAATTGGCTCTTATGTGGAGCGAGCTTAAAATGGAAATTTTAGCCTAACAACAATCCACTGGCTATAAATAGACTAACGATAATTAACATTTACTGTTTGTTGGCCTAGAATTTAAAACAAAAATCCTTACCTTGATGCTACTGACTGGTGCCTGCCAAAACAATGAGAACGAAAAAAAGACAATTAATGCGGTTTACCGTAAAGCTTGTGTAAGATATTTCATACAGGTCAAAATAGCTCTCTTGGTGATTTTTTAAAATTGTAAATATCGGATAAATATTTTTTTTCTCTCTAGAAACTGACAAGTAAATTTATTTAAAGCGCTTTTCCTCCGGCTACAACCAAACATGTTTCCATTAAAGCTCTCTAATTATGCGTTGGCTTCTTCAGATATTTGTATTCTTCAAGTCTCCATATAGCTTATTGCATTTTCCATTGGAGCTCGAGTTATGCTTGACTAGCAAGCAACAATGAAGGCACATAAAAGCAAATGAAGGCACATTTGATGAACGAATTTAACCAAAATAAAATAAAATAAACAATTCCCTCACTTAATGTTTATAAGTCATTGTTATATTATATGACAGTTATGAACATAACTGTCTCCGCGATTCAGTATTGCTAACCTTTACATGGCAAAATTTGAGGAACGAGCGATAGCAACAGCGACCAATAAACCGAAGATCTGGAAACGATTTTAGATGACACTTTCACAATAATATTACATAAACACTATGAAGACGGCCTTGTTTCAACATCTTAACAGTTAACAGCCCATTAATCGTTTTACCATGGTAATCGAGAAAGATAACACCATTCCCTTTCTCGACATTTCAGATTCAAGGGACTCAGACGGTCTTCTCGCCAATGTTTACACCAATGTTTTCTGAAAGCCCACTCACACTGACCAATACCTAGCTTATGATTCGAAGTCCCCTGTTTTATAAGTCAAATGAGTCAAGGTCGTGGTTTTTACACAAAGTTGGTTACTATCTATTGGCAAATGAGGCATATTCCCCAAGTTTATATCGTTTTTTTTTGAGGTTTTTTGCTCTGTATGCTTACAACGAAGCTGCCGCTTAAAAAATCGAATGGTATCTGCAATTGTCTTTAATTGCTGCAGTTTATTTTTAAAAACAGGATTCGTCAAACTTGCCCACTAATTTAAATTAACATAAGCTACTCTTTCACCACTGCGCCACAAAAAAACAATCATTGGACTGCGCGTTCAGGCAGCCTTACAAGGCAGGAATCTCTGGGATGGTGACACAGGAGTGCACTAAACTGCCCTCATCTTCGCGTGTCATGTGACGGTGTCGCGTCTATTTTACTGAAAAGTTAAAATTAAAAGTTTTTAGTCTAAAGTTAGTTCCTGTCTTCTCTGATCACAGCCTCTTGTAATTTACGTTAATTTTGAGTTATAATATTTAGGAATGCGGCGAAAAAGCTAAGTAATACAATGTTTTTCAAGCAAAACCACCATAACTTTGACGTGAACTAAAATTCAAATTTAAATTATCTGACAAAAATTTGATATGACATGTAATAGTTCACGGAACTTAATACTTGTTGACAAGTTTGCCTAAATTTGAATTTTCATATTTTAAAGGACATTTTTAAACTTTTTAAAATAACGACGATCATTTTAACCTCTTTTTGTTCGGCTTGATTACTCATGAGACATTTTAGTGATTTGCTGACGTCATTGAAAAATAAAAAATCCAAGACCGATTGCGGCTGTTTGGACAGAATCGTGAAATCATAAAAGAAAATACAACAGCTAAGTTCCACCATGTACCAACCTTTGTTTCAAAAATCCCCTTCCATTTTTTACAGAATTTTCCAGAGATGTCGCGTTCATCTAGAGCCTTTTGATAAGCCTCCAGACAAGTATCAACTTGCTGCTTTCCTTCACTTGAATTCATTACAGAAATGGCATCTCTAAACTTGCGCATGACCTTATTGAGCTGCTGACTGAATTCTAGCACGTCATCATCATCGGTGTCCCCACTGCTTTCTTCGTACGTTTGGAGGAGAGACTGGGCGCTACGAAGATCGTCAAAGCACTGCTCCAACCATTCTGCAGTGGCAGGCGGCAACTCATGTTGACTAGGCAACCCCGCTGTCTGTATGCCGGGAGCAGCATTGATCGGCAGAAGCTCAAACTATTAGAAGAAAATCAATCCATAAAAAGCAATTATACAACCATAAAAAAACTCAACCATAATATTGAGTTATGCGAACCGTAGGTTACATTGAATGGCAGCCTTGTTAGAATATGGAAAATACAAAGGGATTCATACATAAAGTGAATCATAATCGTATCAAGAAAAGTGGCTGAACTTCGATAACAATAGGCTTTGTTTTACGACCTGAAAATGACCCTATATGGCCATTTTTGAACAATGGCGGTAACAGCTTCTAAATACACGCAGGAGTTTTAAAAAGTTTTAATTACCATACGAGCGGTAGATTTGAACTATCGGGAAGACCGACGATTTAACAAATTTTACCCAGGGGAGGTGGTACTGGTATATTTTGTTCGGTGCAAATAGTTACTCTCGGATGGCTGGTAGAGCAAATGTTGTAATCAAAAGTAAAAGCTACCATGTGGTTCGCATCACAAGTATTTGATTCCATTTTCAAAGCTTTAGTTCGCGTCTTCGCAACAAACAAAAAGTTAAGCGGTATTTCATGTTCAAAGCTTTAGTTCGCGTCTTCGCAACAAATAAAGAGTTAAGCGGGATTTCATGTCCAAAGCGTCGGTTCGTATCTTCACAACGATGATACACTGATATACACAAACTACGGAAAGAAGAAGAGATCTTCACACGCAATAATTTTGAAAGCAGGGGGTAAGGTGACTCTATTGTTTCCAGTTGTTTATTCGTGACCGACTCATCACTGCCAGTATGACGTCACATGGCAACGCGCGAGCAATTCCCTCGGTTTGGTCAGATGAGCGGGATTAAATCGTGAGTACGCCACAGCAGAGGTCCAGAAAGGCTTATCATTAGTGCTTATATCGCTATTGTTCTTTAATTTTTTCCCAGTAGCTAGGTTTGATGCCTAACCTTTCTGTGTGTATGATCCGTTTCTGTTTTTTTGCGCCCGTTATCCTGTAATTTGGTTATTATTTAACTCTTGAACGAGACAATAGGCGGGACCGCCATTTTGCTTTCGGGTCAAGCGAAGTCCATCAAAAACATCCACCTTTTTACCCAAACATTTTTCTCAAATCCGCTTCATAATAGGAGGTTTTACTCCTTGAATATTAACGTTTAATCTCCGGGGCCTTCCTTTGAGTTGGCCAAACTTCATGTCTTTCCGTTCGAGTGCAAAGGTATAGTTTTTATCCAGAACATGTCAACAACGCCGATTGCTGCTTCGCGATCTCATGTAGAATTATTTTTCCATATAATTATTTTAATTCGAATTCATTGGCTTATTAAAATGTACTTCTGTTGGTATCTGTGCAGTTCTGTTGTATTTTGTGGCTTTCCTTGCCGTGACGACTCTTAAATTTCATTAATTGCATACCTCCTAAAAAAAATAAATAAATAAAAAGAAAAGCTTACAACAAGGGGTATTTCGAGTCGGGCACCCATCCAAGTGTTAACCACGCCCGGCAAGCCTTAACTTGGCCAGCTTGAATTGAGCAAGCGCTTTCATTGTGGTTTGAACGAGGAAAACGTGTTGTGCGAAATAGACATGAGTTCAAATTCGTTGCCGCAAGACAAGTAGTAAAAAATTACTGATTAATAAAGACTTCAGTAAAGTTATTCTGTGTTGTTATTCTATAAGTCCTGACGGGCGAGGTTAATACATGGATGGGTGACCAACTGGAATTACCGTGTAGCGCCTTTTTCTCTTGATTGCTCCGATTTTCACCTTTAAGGGGAAAGACATGAAGATCCACGAATGCTGAAAGTCTGATACTGCACGTACATCAATAACTGTATATCCTGTGCCAAACCTCCTATTTCTGTTACAATCAAAATTAAATTCGCTGTGCAAGGACCCTCGAAAGCTCGACCTGTTTACAGATTTCATCGATTATTCTACACTTTGCGAAGGTGTTTCTGTTGATTTTAAAAAATGAATATAACGTCTGATCTACCAAAAAGTAGCAGAAGAGAGACGGTTGCATTCGCTAACATATCTGCATTATTGACTTGAGTAAATGAAGGAAGGTAACGGAGTAAAATGCCACATTCTTGACTCGTTTCTCGATTGACGCTTGCCCGCCATCTTTAATATCACTCATGCGAAGCGTTACGTCATACTGGCAGTGATGATTGAACCAACATTTTTCTTAGAGACACCTCCCCCCCCCCCCGTTTGAAAGCAATCTTTAATGCAGTTCAAAGAAACCTTCGAATTCAGATTTAACTCGGCGTAAATGCTCTACGCTGAGCTTTAGAGCTACGAGTAAGGTTATAATTAATTCAGTAAAAAAAAATTACCTGTAATGGAATTCCTTTACCATCATTAATGTTCTTCAATCTAGAAGGGAACTCCTCAATTAATTTCACCAAATCATTCAGAGTAGTTGGAAGTTTATCTGGCAAGTCTGTGGCGTAATACTTGATGGAGATATCTGCTGTGTCTTTGCACGTTGATGTAAGTTTTTTTAACTCAGCCCTTAAACCAATATCGGCGGCTTGAGCAGTTATTTCTCCTTCAGCTTTTCCCTGGATGTCAACTCTGCGAACGTAATTAAAAATGTGAAATGGGGTGGGACAACCCAGCTATCTTTGATAATGGTGCCGATGACGAAGACGATAATGATAATGATGATGATAATAACGATAGCGATATTGATGATGATGATAATGATGATAATTTAACTTTGTCGTCATAGCGGTGCCTGGATACAGTGACGAAATGCTTCCAATCAACATGTTGCTAAGAATGTCAAAATTCGCGCGCTAACGATGAAGTCCTAAAAATTTTCTATTACAATCCTTAAGATCTTTGTTTCTTTTGACGGAATTTCTCGAAAACCAGCATTTAAGTCACGAATTTCTCACGAACACTGCGTATTTTTTCCGCGGTAGGAATCCTGTAGTCTCCGTGGCGCCAAGTTAAAAGCAAATTCACTAAATTTGACCTGGTGACGTCACAGCGGTTCGTGCGTAAGACTGGTTTTTGATGTAAAATGGCAGCGCTGTTTCCTTACAAAGGTCACTTGCATGTCTAATCTGTTATAATTGTTTTTATTATTGAAAGCAAAGCAACTGCATGTATAATTAAAGATCGCCGTGTTAGCAAAAACCAAGAGAAAAGCTTTGGTAAATGTAAATTTTCACAGCGTTTTCGTAATTTAGAATGCAAAAACTTGCACCGGGATTTTCAGAGCGAATAATTTAATAACCAGGGAACACTTTGTCCAGCTGTACTGCGCTGGAAAAGCCTTTCGAAAATTATGTTTCTGATTGAATTCGTTAATATGTCTAATTTCTTTTTCCAGAATCGACTTTCAGCGTGTTGAATCGAAACACGGCGCCTCGTATTTTAGTCATTTTTGTAATCAACCGAGCAGGAAAATAGGACAACCTACCCTTTTTGAATGCTGTACCCCAAAATACCACCCCTTTTCTGGTTGTCTCAGCTGTCAAAGTTTGACCAGTCAGCGCAAAACCAAGTCTGATGGTCGGCACACACAAAAGGACAAGCCCCTTGGGGAGTTTACAGAAACAAACCTCGTTGCAGGGAATTGCTCCCTCTTGTATGTCGAGGCTAATTTTTATTGGTCCCTGCGACTAGATTTTTCGATAACAATGGGTAGGACTTGTCTCCCGGACTTGTTACATAAACAAATCGCAGAGACTTGTTTGGGAATTTTAAATCTAAGAATAACGTCGCGTGTTTTTCCTTGCTGTAGGATTCTTGTAGACTCTGTGGCGCGAAGTTAAAACCGAAAATTAACTTAATTAGATTTTGAGGCGTCACAGCCGGATGTAAAACCCGGGACACATCCGGAACACACCCGGAACACCCCCGGAACACCAAAATTTTACGAACACGTATTCCTATTCCCCGAAAGCCCCGGGGCGAGGGCTCTCTCAACATAAATGCGAGGCTGATGCGGGGATTTCTTTTGAAAATGAAAAGGTACATAACGGAAGTAACGGCTGGGTTGCCGGAAAAGCAGAAAGATGTTCAAAGCTGCAAGGCAGGCGTCTCCCCCGTAGTGGACACAGGTGTTCCCTTTCCCTCCCCCTCCTAAATAAACAGTATCATTGGTAAACTAATTATTTGAATTTAGTTTAGTCGCCATAGTTGCATTAGCGACATGACAGTTAAGCGAGTGGCAACCCGCTAAACGATCGCAATAGTGCACTCTGCACTAGAAATGAAAAAAATGTCTCATTCAACGTATATAAAAAAACGTACTTTTCTGCAGAAGACGATTCCTTGATCGACAGGCTTGCCACCATTTCTGCGCCATATGTTATACCTCTTACAAAATGTGTCCCTATACCATATGTTTGTTGACCACTGGCCACTTCATCTCTCACTTTTACAGATCCTTCCATTGTCTCATTTATCTGATAAAGAATGTTATTTCAATATCAACTCAAACCAAGAATTTCAATAAAAATGTCTACGAATGCATCCCTGTCTCATTAAAGTTTAGTTCTTCTTCTTGAAAGTTTTTTTTTAAGGATTTTATTAAACAGACTAAATAACTAGGATACTTTTGATGCGAATATAAAACGAATATAAATAAAACATAAATTCCATAATTTTGAAGAAGGTTGCGTAAACTCCCCCCTGTAAAATCCCTCAGTTGCAAGAAGCTTGATAACTCAGTATCTGAATACTCAGTTATAAACTTTCCAAACAAATTGCTTCTTTACTTCCACGCGTAATTAATGAAGTTTAATTACCCTTTATTAAAGTGGCTCGCAATGATTTGTATATTTCTGTTTGGTATTCTATTACAGCTACACCAATAATGTTGAGGTTAAAGTTTTAGTACAACTTTGTAGAGGTATTACCAATGAACAAGTTGAAGTGACCGTAATGTCAAAATCGTTGCCATGGCCATGACAAAAGTGGTCTAAGATACTGTATTCTTGACTGTTTAAGGCTAATAACTTAAAAACTAGTCGGTGGAAGTTCTTTTACATATATTTTTTATAATAAATAAAAATGAAACAACCTAACGAATTAAATCTGTAGGTAGGGTTCAGAGCCATCTTAAATTTATGAAAATATCCCGTAGCTCTGAATCCTACCTACAGATTTCTTAAAAAAAATTGCAAAAATGTCCCTTTTGTCGGTGAGATAAAAATATGTCGAAAACAAAAACTTTCACCTCGTAGGATTAGAGTTATACGTTATTAGCCTCAAAAGTTCTAAAATAGGGTATCTTTGACCTCTATGACGTTGCCATGGCAGTAAATATTTTGGTAAAACTTTTACAAGTTTGTACTAAAATATTTTCCCAAACGTTATTGTTATAGCTGCAATAGAACACCAAAGATGGGCATGTCTAATTCTGACTAAACTAATACGAGCCACCTTAAAAAGAACTTACCGTAACACACTTCAGAACTGCTAGAAGCTCTGTAGTTCCCTCCTTTGTATTCGTATCACTGAGGTATTTTCCAGATCCTTCTACTTTCACAAGACCGGCTTTGACTTTAAGGGAGAGCTCACCAGATATGTCGAGCAGATCTTTGACATCACTGCTGTTTCTGACGACTTTGTATTTGAATGTAAATTGATTGATATTAATCTCCTTGGTGGTAATCTCCGAGGGAAAGATGTCGATACCAGCAGCAGTGTTTCTGGCGTCATATGTCCGGCCAATACAGAGAGTCGGGGCTGCGTACGCAGGAATATTCATCCTTCCTTAACTGTGAACTGATAAATATACAGAGAGGCCTATTTAGTTGCAGAAGGTTGCTTTGGGCCGAAATCTATCATTGAAGAACCTCAGTGAAGAGGTTCCCACTGAAAAGCGCCCAGCCTCGAATAAGCGTCCACCCTCAAATATTTATTAAGCGCCCAGGGCGCTTAATCGAATAAATAGGTTAAGCCAACCTACAAATGCGCTGGATCCCGATTTCTCGAACCTCAAAGGAAATTATTATCAATACACGCGGCCAAATTGAAAACCGCCCTATTGAAAACACGCGCTTTGCGGGCCGCAAATGACTCCTAGCGGGCCGTTAATGCATTAACGGCCCTGCAGCTGATTGGTTCTCGGTTCATCATCCGATTAACTTTAACCAATCAGCGTCGCTGACGCGGGAAAACCATTCAGGTGCGTACGCGTACAGCAAGAGTCTCGAACAGTTTTTCGCCAAGCGAATTGTGTTCGGTAGGAAAAATCAAAGTTTATTTGTTGTAAATGGGACAAAAAACAACCAAAAAATCGGATTTAGAAGCAAATGCACAGGTGAAGAGACAAAGAGAGCAACTCCTTGTTGTCTTGCGAGAAACGAAACATCGTTCACTTGAATTGTGTATCTCCGGTCGAGCTAATTTAGCTAAAGTAGTTGCAGGAATTTTACGCCGAAGTTCAATCGGAAAATGTAAGTTTGTAAAGTATTATTATCCATGAATCAACCCATTGCTCATTATTTTCAGAGACACTGCAGCTAGCTCTTTTATACTACAACTACACAATAAGACATAGGCCTCAGAAGTATCGTGTAAAATTTTCATTGCGACGAAGTATTTGTGTTATTTGAATTGAAAATCATGATGTTAACTTCATTAAATGAATGTGTTACCTATCTGGATGTTATTTGGCCTTGTTTTTTGATAATAATGATAATAAAATGACTTTTTTCGGGAATATTGTATATTTGTTCCCTTGTAGTGTCATTTGTGGCCCTTGCGCTTCGCGCTCGGGCCACAAATGACACTACGCGGGCGCAAATAAACAATATTCCCGAAAAAAGTCATTTTATTCCCTTATTATAGCACAACTAAAGTAAAGCGCGCGCTCTGATTAGTTAATTTAGCGCCTACTATTTGCCCATTGGTGTACACTGACGTATGGCTTCAACCTGAACGCACGCGCTGATCCGATGCGACATGGCACAAGGAAGTGCCACTTCTTCACGAGTTTTACATATTTTCTCGATTTTCCTGTGATTTTGAAAAGCTAAACATAAGAAAATCCTTCTCTCCATAATGCTGAAAGACTTTTAGGCATAAGGCACGTCTGAAATAATTCAAAAATAATTCAAGTTACTTCAGCAAGGTGTCTAGGTATCCAAATAGACAGTGCACTCAAATGGAACATTCATGTCAAAGAACTGTGTAAACGTTTCACCCAGAAACTGAACCTTTTGAGATCATTGTATTTTTTGCCAATTCCTGCGAGAGTAGACTTTTATTTAAAAGTAATTTTACCGTCTGTAATGTACGGTATGATAGTCTGGGGGTCGTGTGGCTCAACACTTTTTAGTGACTTAGAAAAAATCCATGTGCGTGCCGCCAAGATAATTTTCGGCTTAGACTGGTTCACCCCTTCAGAAGACGTACTGCGTCAAGCAAAGTGGATACCATTGAGGCAAATGTACATCCGCAGGGTACTTTGTTTTGCCTTCAAATGTGTATCTGGAGGTGCTCCGGTCCAATTACAACACTTGTGGACGGAGCAGAAGACTAATTACAATCTTAGAAGGAAAAATTGCTTGTCAGTACCAAGACCAAAGACTGACTTTCTCAAAAAGTCGATTACTTATGAAGGGGCCACATTATGGAATTCTTTGAATAACGAGGCCCGCCTTAAAGAATCGTTGGCAAGTTTCAAGGGTGCTTTGAAAGTATTAGGGATTTAGAGGCTGTGTATTTTCGTTTGTTTGGAATGCTTAGTTTGTAGTCTTTATTTGTTATTTAAGGGTTTAGTTAGCTTCAATAGTAATTTGTAAACACGACCACATCAGCTATGCTGCAGAACATTTATCGTGTATAAATAAAAGCTTTTATTATTATTATTATTTATTATTATTTTTCTTCTTTTAGCTTTTCGTCAGCGTTTACGCGAGCACCACACGCATTTGTTTAAATGAGCGCGCGCACTTTTACCTCAAAGAAACTGTAATAAATCGCCTAAAAGTTGTGCTATAAAACAAATGGTAAACGCCATAGCGTACACTATTGAGTTAGGGATGTACTTGGGAGGCTTGCTAAGAAGTAAAGAAGATAGAGCATGAGCTACAGGAGAAGTGGAGTTCGTCTAAATATAAAGCCAATAACTAACCACTAAAGTCTTCGTCTTCTTTCGTTGTTTGAATTAGTTCACAACAGATGGGTAACCAAGCATTTACTTAACCGAGAAGCCCTGGATGCTAAACTAATTTGCAATTGCAGTGCCCGTGCCCACTCCCCGAAACGAAAACCATTTCCTTTGGGGTTAGGTATGCCTACAGCTAGGCTAATTTGCATTTGGTACTATGTGTATAATACTATGGGTAGGAAGATAATACCTGGCAATCGTGTGAAGCTCGTAAGATCCAAAGGTGGCAATCTCCTTATGAGGAAGGTAAAGGTGGCCCACCTGGGGGGGGGGGGTCGCCAAAGGAGACCATTCAGTTACACAGGGAGTGGGATGTAGTAAATATGGGTTTACCCGGAGTCGTTGGAGTCTTGCTTAATTAAATGGTTGAATTTTGCGAGTATAAATTGGAGTTAAGAACTATTAACATCACCTTTGAAACAAATTGAAATAATACAGGCTCGCCCGCTCTTACAACTTTTCTTCAGTTTTCCTGTCATAAACTAACGTTCCAATGTTGAGAGAAGTAGCGAGTGGAGAAAATATATTTTTTCGACTACATTCCAGAAACAGTACTGGATTCTCCGATGTCAAAGTTGCACGCCGCACGTAAATAATTGTATCATATATACGAGTCGAAAACATTAAATCAAAGAACTGCTCTTGCAAGCTTCAATTCGTCAAAAAAAAAAACTTGCATAAAAACTAACTCACCATGCGGAAATATTTATAATTTTCGAAGCTTAAATATTCACAACAACAATTAGTGAAGAGATTTGAATATTCATATTGGTACACAAACACACAAACAAACACACGCATAGAGTTGAACGCCAGTGTGCTTTCCCGTGCCTGCCGCACCGGTAAAAATGTCACTCGTTGCTTGTTTCGGCAACTTAAGACAACTCCAGCAAACTCCATAGCGAAAGCCTTCAAAAATAACGACCACGAAGTTATCCGAAATTTACATATTTTTTCCGCCGTTCAACCGCGAACACCTACAAACTAATCCAAAATTCATTTCCGGTTGCCAAACTTTTTTGCATAACCGTCCATATGGGGAAAGGCTCAAGTTTGTCGCCTTTTACATACCTAACTAGGTGATTGAAAGTGTTTATTGATCTTACGAGCTCAACACGAAATTGAGAAACAATAGCCATTGTTTGTTCGGTTTAGTGATTGGCCAAAAACCAAAATCTCCTAGCAACGGTAAAAGTTTTTCCTACCCAGTGATATTATTATTTCGCCGTAACACCAAATGCAAATTAGTTTAGCATCCAGGACTTCTCGGTTCAACAAAAGCTTGGTTTTCCATGTGTTGTAAACTAATTCGAACAACGAAAGAAAAAAGACGACTTTAGTGGTTAGTTATTGGCTTTATATTTAGACGGACTCCACTAGCTCATGGCTAGAGTCGCACTCGGCCATAGCCTCGTTCGACTCTTACGCTTCTTTCGTGCTTAGCA
Organism: Oculina patagonica; assembly: GCF_052425735.1. Taxonomy (NCBI): domain Eukaryota; kingdom Metazoa; phylum Cnidaria; class Anthozoa; order Scleractinia; family Oculinidae; genus Oculina; species Oculina patagonica. The sequence continues at coordinate 45,207,696 of NC_135759.1, forward strand.
GCCTCCCGCGTACATCTATAACTCAATAGTCGTTTAGGTATTTGAAAGGCCCTTTTAAAAATACCTCGAACAGTCGCACAAAACTCACGGTTAACTATCCAAGTATTCAGGAGTTATCATGCATTTTTCAGAGATAAGTAAGCTTGAATCTGGAACAAAAATGCTGACTTGGCATTATTTTGAAAAAACGAAAAACACATGCACATATTTCTCCACAGATTTCCTTAGGATTATCCCCTCCCTTGTGAATTAAATATTTGCGTCTGACGCAATTTTTTACGCGTGCACTTCGCCATCTGTTGTTATTAAAAACTAGCAATGGTGCATTGCAATTCCTGCGTTTTGATTGGTTAACAGGCAATGGTATATGAGCTCATATACCATTGACCACAAATATGGTAGCCGATACGAAAATGAAAAACGAAAACTGCTTGGGAACTAAAATATTGCAATTCTTTGGGCGTTTTTAATAAAACAATTATTCCACTCGCGCTTGTTGGATATGAGATCGTTATAGCCATTTCGGCGCTACGCGCCTCGTTGGCTATCTGCCATCTCATATCCAACAAGCGCGAGTGGAATAATTGTTAATTAGCAGTTTGCGATTTAAGTGGCAGTTTCCCTTAAAGCGGTCCATCGCATTTCGGGTCGGAAAATAGTTTTCCCTCAAACTTTGCCCAGTGAACTATCTTAGGTTGTAAGTAAATGCAACGACTTTAGTTTTTGGAAATACGTTAAAATATATATTTTTAGAGCTCTCAACAGTGAAGGCTGCAAAAGGCCTAATTTTGAGCTTGGCCAGAACGAGAAATTTCATAAGTTGACGAGCTCGCCGCTCAAAAATAACCAAACGCACCAAATTATTATTATTATTCCTAAGTTAAGTGGTTCTTCAAAGGTTGGAAACGCATGTTAATTTTGATATATTTTGATTTACGGGTCCGTGAAAATTTTAATATCAGCAACCTTTAGATCGCTTTTTGTAAACATGCAAAAGTATGGTGTCTTCGCCGGCCTTTATTTCACGAGTCCAGACCAGACCATTCTAAATTCCAACTGAATCCTACTAAACAGGTGTTAGGAAGCTTAGAAATATAAAAATACCTTGCACTTTTTATCTTTCTTTGCCACAGCGACTTCGAACATTTTGTGCTTCGTGCAAGTGTTCCTGGTTTAATATATGTTCGTAAATGTACATTTGGTTGCAATAGACAATTTTTCTTGCATTTTAGTCGCGCGCTTGGTCGCGCTTTTGAGCAAGCAATCTCCCAAGCACGCACGTGCAGGGTGATCGATTCGTTGAGTGATGCGCAGAATATGTGCGCAATAACAAAAGTAGGCACCATCCTTAATTTTTACTGCTACATAAGAATGGGCCGATATTCGATACTAAATATCCGATACACCGATCCGTTTTTTTTTACATTTTCGGAAAGTTTCGATACCCCCGAAAAATATCCCACTTTCGATGCGTTTTCGATACTGCACGAGTGACCTGAGCCTGCGGTCTTAAGAAGGCAGTACCTGAGGTTTAAAAATGCAATATTGAGCAATCAAATAATTATGTTCTCATCAGTATTGACTTGATGTCCAGGCATGGATTATAAATCCATGGTTCCCTATAGTGACTAAATACTCCTTGATATTCCTTAAACCTTAAGTATTAAAAATTTTTTCGTAGTAAGGATAAATCCTCAACAGGATTCGCTTTGTCTAAATTTTTCCTCGGATTTTATTAATTGATAATAGGATTTTGTGTCGTCCGATTCTGTCTGTAATCATACTTGTGATTAATCTAATCGGAATCCCGCTTCACGGTCGTCCGATTTTGGTAATTACTTGTATGATTACAGACCGAATTGGACTCCACTCAGCCCTATTTCATTATTTTAATTACATAGCTTAGTTCCATAGTCAGTAAATCCTAGAATTTTCAGCACAAGTGTTTTTCGTTTTAAGGTGGCCCGCGGGTATTTATGAGGCTGACAGTTCCCTTTTTTAAGCGCGTTTTAAAACGGGAAAACGTGAAGCGATTACTTAGATTTTTAAGAATCTGAAAAAATAATGCTTAAATTATATAAAATGATAAATTTTATGGCGATCAAACGCGATTTGTTAAAGTTATGAGCGATTTTTGGAAGCCTTCGTTTTTAATAAAATGCGATTATTTTGAAAATGCCACGGTGAATTTTTCTGTAATTACCCCAAAACGCTGCCAAACAGTTGAAGTTTACTCACAACAACTTACAGGAAAATCCACTCCGTAGATTTCCTGAACGAGCGACATCTTTATTTTGCCTTTAAAAACTGTTGTGTTATGCGTCTGACTTGACCGTCGCATAAATTGATATTTATACTAACCCAGTACCAGCCAGTTTTGAGTCTGATGTCACCTTAATCTTGTGTGTAAAAGTTAAAAAGATCGTGTATGTACATCAAATGTTAGCAGTCAATAAAGATGGATGGTTTTCAGTCGAATTTTTGAAAATATCAAACAAATGACGTTATTTAGAATTGCGGAAAATTTGTCGATTTGTTTTTCATTTTTTTAAAGCTGCAGCTAGAACAGGATATTGCAAAGATTTGTGCCGAGTTTCAGCGTGTTCCTATCATACGGTTTGAAGAATTTCGGTCGCAAAGTCGGGTACATTTGCTTTCCAAGATTTGGTCGCTTTGTAAACCCCGCATTTCGAATGAAATTATTCTGTTGTTGTTTGAAGAGAGGTGTTACTTCCAAATTCTGCACGATCTTCTACCGTCAGGGAATACATGTGCAGGAACGGTATTTGTCATTTTAGTAGTAACTATTTCAGGCTGTGTTATTTCCAAGTGGCAGAAGATCGTGCGGAATTTGAAAGCAACGCCTCTCTTTGAAAACAACAGTATAATTTTATTCGAAATGCGGGGTTTACAAAGCGACCAAATCTTGGAAAGTAAATGTACCTGACTTTCCGACCGAAATTCGAGCGTGCGTTCCGGTGCTCTTGTTGCCATTTTTGTTTATAATTTGGTATATTCCTACAAAAATGATAATAAATTTAAAACCGCTCGATGAATTTTTTTTTTAATTTGTTAAATTTGAGGTTTGTCGTTAATTGATATAGCTTGCAAGTTTCAAGCTCATTGAAAATATTTAATGACACTCACTTGTAAACACGAAATCTGCGAGAAAAATCAGTACATTGGAGGCCCAATTTTATTGCCTTAAATGTTTTCAATGAGCTTGAGACTTGCAAGCTATGTCAATCGATGACAAACCTCGTGTTTGTCAAATTTTTAAAAAAATTCATCGAGCGGTTTTTAATTTATGATCACTTTTGTAGGCATATACCAAATTATAAACAAAAATGGCAACAAGAGCACCGGAACGCACGCTCATCAAATTCTTTTTTCTCGCAATCGACCAAAGCAATCCCCACCACTGTTTTCCCACGATTTTAAATGGAATCAAACTACTATAAGATGAAATTGGAATTCACAAGCGCTTCGTTTTCTTTAGATATTACCCCATTTTCTCGTTAGTATGTTTTTGACTGTATTTATAGCCCCGAAAACTTCATCCCCAAATATTTCGAAAACGCTCTCATAGAATTTGTTCAAACTTTGCCAATTTTGAGGCAGCCATGTGTGGTACAAGCTCCTTTGAGCGATTTTCGAAAACATCTCCTGGTGCCGAGGAATACGAGCGAAAGTAAAAAACGTAATGACGTCATTTCGTTGCTATGGCAACTCCGATGTCAATAAAACACTGGTCATGAAAAATTTCATCTTTATCTAAGACAACTGTGGTGATCGTTTTTCGATAGCATTGTTAATGGCGACGTAGTTAATTCTCAAACTTGAGCGGTGTTGCCCCTTGAATATCCAGTTGAGCCACCTTAATAATGCAGAAATTATTATTACTATCATTATTATCTTACCTTTAAAATTTGCCTCAACTTTTAACTTCACCCTCCAACTAACAAGAAATCAACAGGAAAACCAATTTATTAACTGGTGACGTATGATAATGTCATTAAAGCCAATAGAGGATGATGAACCGATATCAGAAAGGAACGTTGTTACGCCCGCTGTAAAATATGAATGAGTTTTGAGTTTCTGTTTTCAAAACTCCGCTAAATGCCTAACTCTACAGAAAAATCGTAAGCACACCATTAAAGGAGCTAGCGAGACTCAGAACTTAATGAGTTATAAACAAAACCGACAGTTAAAAGTAAAGAGAACGCGGGAGGCCCAAACATAAAAAGTTCAGCCAAATATATGAGAATAAAAATACAATGTTAAATAACAATTAAACTCTGTTAGCAACTATTTTTTATCCAAGAAAACTTCAAAGCTTCGTTATGTCAAATTAGGTATCAGTATAGCTCAATCAACTGTTTTGCGGATACAAAACTGTGAAATGGTGTAATTATCTGTAACGTGTTATGAACGAAAAGTACAAATTGAGAGGAACGCAATAGACACAAAGGATTACTGAGATAGCACCATAGATTATGGCCCATGGATTATCACGTTAGTTATTGAAAATTTTTATTTTCAAAATGAGAGTTGAAACATTTTGAGAATTGAAAAGTGTTTGCAAGGTTGCTTCAAGAAAAATCTTTCTGCCTATAACAAAAAAGTTAACTAAACTGAAATTTATAGTCACCAAATGTTAACTTAACATTAGACCTAGCTAAAAGTCTTAAAGAATTCGCAAATGAATCGAGTGATTTGTATGAAAACAGTACGATTCAAACAAAGTTTAAATGCTCCGATCAATGACTTTAAGATCATACCCTAAGGTCATACAGTACAGAAAAACAGGAAGACATAACAGAACTATTGTTCAGTTTGGAAGTGTTACCGTTCTTTTATTATAAACTAGACCGCGAACTGTATTCAGTGCTCGTCTGAAGCAATCTCTCTAACATTAATGACTCTAAAAGCATTAGTTTAATTTGTAGTGTTTCTAGTTTTATTTTTAACACGCATTTTTGTGTTGCCTGAAGGTTAGAGTGAGTTGCCACTGATATGAGAGAGCTATAAAAATAGAAAATCATGCAAAAACTTTTCGCGGGATAATTGCCTGCATGATCTAAATTTCATCAACAAAGTGCTCAAGTTATTATTAACATAAAACAATGGTGTGGAAACTGGTTAAGAAATCACACAAAGTCCACAAATGTTGAGCCAAACTTCTCGAAATACGTATTGGTGAAATACTGCTCAGTTTTTAAAACCATTCCCATGGCATATAAACCATTTCAAATACAACATCACTAGCTGAAACGATTTCCTCTGTTAGAGCTATAGGATAAAAACATACATCACTAATCGTGACAATTAATTGTATTGGCCCCTTTTTGCAACTCTTATCGAAGTGCGCCGAGCTACTCTACTAATTGAACATTATCTCGGGAGCGAAATGACATTCTTTTTGGCTTAACCGATATTTTCGCCGGTTACTAAATTACTAACGCCCCAAGCAGACGTAGCGCACGGTGGCGGGTCATATTTTTCCGCGTATCAAGTTTCGGGAAAAAACATAATTTTTTCCACTCAAAGCAAAACTGACCGACACAAGAATGCTTTCTGAGTTATCGTCACCCGGCCTCTTAAATAATTGTTCATTAAATCAACTTACTAAAGGAAAATAGTCCTGGATCTTGCTTGTAAATAAACTTCCTCAGCAGATCTTACTGTTATGTTGCAATATGTATGCCTGAAGCAATCGCGTGACCTGACAGTTTTTATGTTCAACGTCTATTTCAGTTGCGTGACGAGTTAGCGTTAGTAGTCATTAGATGAATATGAAAGTCAGAGTAATAAAAATTACACATTTTATCCAATAAAAAAACTTTCATCGTGATAAATCGGCTGCATGGTCTAAACTTTAAGTCAACAAAGTGCTTAAGGTACTGTTAAGATAAAACAGTGGTTACAAGAAAAAACTAATTAAGAAACAATATCCGGAAAACAAACTGTAAATGTTGAGCCGAACTTCTTATCCATTACGTATCGTGAAAATAATAATATTGGTCCTCGTTTCACAACGGCGCCAAGAGCTAAAAGACCTGTCAATTGGACAAGCTAGGACACATTGAATCTAAACAATAACTCTGCTACGTCTTTTTGTTTTATTCAGTTCTATAGCTTGAGGCAACATTTCAAATTCACGAATGAGAAAAATTAAAAGAATGACCCACATATAAAAATATGTTTAACCGTATTCGAATATATCACTCAATTTATTTGCAACTCTACTGAAGTCATTTAGCTACATCTTGAATTATAGCTAAGTCCTCGGTTCGACTCTTTTTAAACTCCAGCATAACCAACCGTCATCGATATTGAAAATTCTTAAAGTATTGGCCCCCGTTTACAACTCTTATCTTAATGTACCATCAGCCATTAAGAAACCAGAATAAAGAGC
>NC_135759.1:45214613-45246996 GCF_052425735.1 Oculina patagonica
TTCGTAAATTCATATATATATGTTATTTGCCGGCTGGGAGGTCCGTATTGGGAAAAACTGTACCCGAGGCCAAGACCGAGGGTACAATTTTTCCCAATACGGACCGACCTAGGCCGGTGAATAACGTTTTTATTTTTTTTCCTACTTAAGTTTGTTTAAATTTAAGAAACCGTGAAAAAATCTGTCGCAAAATCTTTGTTTGTATACGCGCGGATTTGATTTCAATGTCGAGTCCGACTTGATCGACAAGCAAGAGTCAAGCATTAAGCAAGACAAACATTAATTCCGAATAAAATAGCTTCGCTTAAAATGAACCGTACTCAAGAAATGTTCAGCTTAATTTACACTGCAGAAAATCAAGAAAAGTAAATGAAGTCATGCTAAAACATAGCACAAATATGCCACAAAACCTAACACTTTTAAATCGATTTCGGCTTTCCGAACAATTTCCTATAAGCTTAATTGTTTTGAAAAGTCTTAATAGAAGCTTTGCAACTTTGCTAAGCCTATTTTTCTGATTCAAAAATACTCTTTGACCGAAAAGCAGTTTAACAAGCTATTAATATACTTGTATTTAACAAATTAATAATCTCTGCGTTGATTCTTATTCTGATAAACATTGCCAAACTGAATGAAATGCGTAGCGTCTACGTACGGCACAATATTGTGATAATTAATTTGTCCGTTTTTAATCAAATAATCTCATTTCCTTGAATGATGGTAAATAGTGTTCTGTTTAAGCAAAAAGTGACAGAAAAACAATGCAATTTAGCACATAGATAGAGTCTAAAAAACCGAATGAATTTTACCACAATGGCGTGAAAATCATTGCGAGATGACAGGAGATGAACAAACAACGGCAAACTGCGAACGGTAAACTACAACTCGATTTTGTTGAGAAATAAATAAATACCTCGCCTTTTGAAGAACTTTGAGGCCTTTAATTCCACATAGCACATAGATAGAGTCTAAAAAACCGAATGAATTTTACCACAATGGCGTGAAAATCATTGCGAGATGACAGGAGATGAACAAACAACGGCAAACTGCGAACGGTAAACTACAACTCGATTTTGTTGAGAAATAAATAAATACCTCGCCTTTTGAAGAACTCTGAGGCCTTTAATTCCACTGCTTTTTTGTCCTTTAGCATTAACAATGGATGGTGAGGCTATTTTTGTCTTCGGAGAGCAAAACTTTCATGTGTTCGTTAGACTCAAAGGTGCAAAATGATTTCGCGCCGTGAGCGGTCCGTATGCGGGGTCCGGATGAGAAAAACCGGACCGCTGGAGCGCGCGCAATTAGCCAATCAGATTAAAGGATTCAGGATTCCGGACCGCTGAGATGCTTGAGAAAAAAATAAGTACAGATATGCAGTGACAGTGTTGACACAGAGAGTATTTTTTTCTTTTTTTGGTTTGGAAATTTGAGTAACAAAAAGAATATGACTTCAAGATATTAAAAACTAGCAATGGTATATTGAAATTCCTGATTTTGATTGGTAAACAGGCAATGGTTTATGAGCTCATTTACCATTGATCACAAATATGGTAGCCGATAGGCGTCAACGAAAACAGCTCGGGAGCTCAAATATTGCAATTCTTTGGGCGTTTTTTATAAAAAAATTATTCCTTTCGCGCTTGTTGGATATGAGATCGATACCATCTCATATTCAACGCGCGCTCGTGGAATAATTGTATAATTAAATACTGAATATTCATTGCAGTGAATAGTAAGTGACAAAGACGATTGAAACGAAAGGGCGGTGAAGTCTGACCCAGTTGCTATACTTTACATATGATCTATCCTTCTGTTATCATCTTTTTTTCTTTTGTGTTTACAGCGCCACCAGAACCTGGATTTATACCACGTATGTATTTCCTATTTTCTCTGGTTTTCTGCTTCTCGTAAAGCTGCTATGTTTTAGTTGGTGGGACGTTTGAGTATCCACACAATACGTTTCCTTGGCTTTAAGGCCCCCCAAAACACGGAAACGCTTTCCAAAATTGTTTCCTGGGCTTGCAAAAGAGGAAGCATTTTACTGTGAATATCAAGAGAACCTGTGAATGCACTATTATCACATGGCGCTCTATATGACAGGAGTTTTGGCCCCCACGCCTCGCATCCATACAGCAGCACGGGTGCAAGCTAAAGATTAACATCCAAGTTTTAATCGTTTTAAAGAAATATAATTGAAATCGAAAACGTTTCGTGAGTGCCAAAATATTTTTTTTTATGGAGAAGGTCCCTTCGTGTTAACTTTGAAAGCATGGTCTCAGGTAGTCTAGACAGCTTCACCTTCATATTTACAACTTTAGGGTAACGATAACGATATAACAGTAACGATAACGATATAACAGTAACAACAACGATATAACAGTAACGAAAACGGTAATATGTAATATATATCGTAAATGATTTGTAATTTTTTTTTACATATTTTTATATCGTAAATATTTTTAAATGCACGTATATTTCGTGACATCGAGTTAAATATCAACACATTTTCTCTTCATTTTCTTTTGTTTACCCTTAGCCGCATGCGATGATGATCCTGACTACCAACTGGACTGTCAAAAGGCTACCAAGGACTTTTGCTGGGACAATCCTGACTTCTCGGCCATTTACTGTCCAAAGTCATGTAAACTTTGCGTTTAAGGTAAGCTGTGTCCTTTGGCAATCTACTGAGGTTATTTAATCCCATAATTTGTAACAGCTTGAAGGGAGCATGGGTAGAACGAATATGCTGAGAGAGTGGCGTTACTCCTTCTCAAATTTTTGCCACGCCCATTCTTCAGCTAGCGTCAAATGTTTGCTTACAATCAGGAAGAGTGCGACAAACATGTATATGAAAAGTCCACCCTAAACGTGAATGAAGAGAGAGATTCAAAAGACTTTGCTGCGATACGACGGCCATTTTGATTTCTGTTGTTTTAAAGACATTATGGGATGCACCAATAATGACACGAAAACAAGCAACCTCGTCGCCTGATAATGACTCTATCGTGAGACAAACGAATAAAAGTTCATCTTTTCTTGTCTTTCATCACGATGAACAATAAACACATCTTCAATGAGATATGATCTATGGTATTAAAACTTTCCATCAGTATTGAATTGCGACCTTTGAACAGTTTTCCCTAGTCTTCCGTAGTTGTTTTCCTCATTTTTCTTATCTTATTCTGCAGGTTTAGATTATGGGAATACATACTACTGTAATTGTTTAAATATCTTTTGTATATATTGTTTCAGAATCTTAGTGGCATGCAGCGAAGCTATGAAGGAAAACAGAAGCCACTCACTGAATTTACTTATAACAAAGCTAACATAAAGTAAACCAAGGTGTCTTAAGACATTATTCATCATGTAACAAGTGTTGTTAAGTGCTAGAATATGTGGGGGCGCTAAGGGCTGTTCTAGGTAAAACACATGTAAACTAAAGATGATTTAATTAGTTCAATAAAGTGAATGAACTCAAACTTGTCTTTCTAAACTGTTTAACAACAATAATAATGCTGCTAGATTTCTTTGCTGGTCAATGGCACTGCAAATTTGTATTTACTTCCACGACCTGTTTTTTTCTAAGGTTTTGATTGTAGCCATCTTTGTCTAAAAGAGCTCATAAACGTGACTCAAATAGCGAATTAACTGCGAGATACTTACCCAGTCCTTCTGATATTGTGTATTCGTATCGAACGCATCAAACCCAGTCAGTTCTGTTTAGTTCGGTTTGAGCAGAGCAGCCGGTGGTCATCTATTCATTTCATTTCACTAAACATTAGGCAAGGAGACCTAGGTTATAATTTATATTATTCTGTTAAATTTTCTATAATAAAATGAATCATTAGTAGGACCAATATACTGAGTTTTTCTTCGTTACAGCGTAAAGGCCTGTCTAAACTAGGAAACATTGTTGCAGAAACATTGTCTCTTGTCATGTTTCCTTGGTGGCTTAATTAGTGGGAAACAAGGAAAATGTTTTGCTGTTCATAGGTGGCTAAACTAGGAAAAAAAAGTTTCGGGAACAAAGTGTCACGTATTCGCATTAACTAGTCAACATTGCTTCCATGGCCGGGCTAAACTGGGCAACATATGCAGTTTCGGAAGCAAAATGTGTGTCCCGAAACCAAAAAATGTTTTTGACCTGAGGCAAAAATACTTTCTAATGTTTCCGAGAAGTAAAATTTATTTTTGTAACATCATTGTTTCCCGCGCGGCTAAACTGGGAAACATTTGCCTCCGCAAGAATGTGTTCGTATCAAGAAATGGTCTATTGTTAGGTATCAAATTCGCACATTAAGCATAAGACAATAATGCTTTTGTTCTTGGCAGCGCTGAGGGATCTCAGCCGAAGCTTACCGGAAAGCTCGCGACTGGTTTTCGACTGTCTAGTTTAGACAGGCCTTGGGAATCTTTTAAAAGAAGGTTGAGAATTAAACTTAATTGAAAGTGCCAAAATAAGTTCATTACAAACCAAACGTTTCGGGCTTGGCAGGTCCCAAGTTGGAAAATCAAACGCATATCTTGCCGCTTTCTTTGCTTGTTACCGCCGCAGAGCTTGACGCCGCGGACCTGTGCGTCGGCTGAGCTGTGTCCGTTTGAGCTGAAATGCTCTGAGACGGGGGTGCCAGGCGCAGTCTTGGTGATGCTTCGTAGATGTTCGCCGAAACGTTCCCTTAGAGTGCGCCCAGTTTTGCCGATGTAAATGGCAGGGCAGCGACCGCAGGAGATGCAGTAGATAAGTCCTGAGGACGAACAAGTGAACGGCTTCCGGATGTCAATAGAATCTTTTGGGCCCTGAACGTTGGTGTTACTAGAAATGTGGTCACAAGTGCGAAAGCGGGAGTTTCCATAGCCTGTGTACATCCGTCCCGCTCCGCTCACAAAAATCGCGGAGCGGGACGGCTGTACACAGCAGGCTAGGTAAAAGAATCCTAAAAAGGTAGGAAATATTCAATGACGGCTAAAAGATGCCTTGAAACGATCGGCTGCAACGAAGGCTTATTTTATCGAGCAAGCGCCTTTTGATCGGGCGAGTGTCATTTTGGATTTGAACTCGGGAGAGGCTTGGAGAGAAAGTAAAATACGCTTCCCGGGGAATAAGCCTACTGAAACAAATTGAGCTTTATGCGTGCCCGACTCGGTGAACTTCAAATAGGCCAATTTCGATATGTTAAAATTCTTTATATTAAAGTGCTGCTAAAGCAATTTATTCATTTCTCACAATCTCTTCTGTCTTATTTTCCTAAAGCATGTAAGAATTTTTCAATCGAACTTGGCTTATTAAGGGAGTGACTCTCAACTACCAATTTGTTGCTAAGTAAGGTTTCTAACTGTCATATTCTGGAAACTAGACTTCATACGGATACAATTTTGCACAGGGTTGTTCCATTCAAGAGTCCTTTACGAGTTTTAAGTCACGGGCATATTTGACAAGTCACTAATCCAGAACATACAACTCAAACGGCGTAAATTAAAGATTTGTAACTATCAGCGCCAATAGATAAAGAACGTCCGCAAGCTCCATGTGACGTATTGGTTTTATCATGAAAATTGCATTTTTGTAAAAGTTATGGCGTCATAAACACTCGGAAAGAAAAAGAAAACGAAGCAAGCCAATCATAACTGAAACCCATTCAACTGTTCGCGCCGTTTTCTTAATTACTCGCTGGCCTCACTTCAAGCTCTGTTTACTGAATCGAGGTGCTTTCAACTAAAAACTGTTTTGAATCTTCATAACGAGAAAATGACTAAAAAACTTAACAGGGAAGCAAATTCCTGAAACTTCTCAGCTAGATGTAGAGTAATTATAGCAACTCGAAGAGGAATCTAGGCGGAAAAGCGAATGTATAAAGTTTGTACATTTCGTCGTTGGGGGAAACTCGCTCAGTTCAGGCATTATGCCAGCACGCAGGTTCTATTTCGGTGAGGGTAAAAGCCGGAATGAGTTTGCGGAATGGCATGTGGCATGAGTTGCGGAATGGCATAATTATGCGGAATGTAATTTACGCGGAATGATTCATTGACATAAATTATACTAAAAAGCGCGCCAAATTTTAAAAGAGAAGCCGCCTTGTTAAATACTGCTGGCTCAAACAATCAAGGACTGAGCAGTATGGACGAGGAAACTTCCATAGAACATCGTTGTAAAGATCATTTCACCGTTCAAATCACCGATTTACGCCGAACAGAAGCAGAGAAATTATTTTCGCTATTTGCCGTGACGCTTCCGAGGACTTGAATTATCGACTAGCTGGCGTTGGCTGAGTACAGTGTCTGAGTGTGAGTAGTTCTGTTAACATGAATGAAAACTCTCGTCTATTTGCCTCAAAATACAGAACGATATTCGTTCTAAAGCTACGTACTTCAAGGCAAGACACACAACTGTCAAGTTCACCCCATTTGAAGAGAAGTTTTTAAAAAGACAACGCATTTAAATAAATGAGAGCAAGTGACGTGTTGTTAGTCGCCCGCGAAATAATGTGTGACCGTGTCACTGCCTTGTTCCAGGAATCGTTTCTTTCTAAATCAAAACTTGCTAGGGTGGGAAAAAGCTAGTGGTTTCATTGAAGACAACTACTTTTGGTTTATTTCTAGCTTTTTATTACAGCGATGAAAAGCCGATCGTGACACGGCTTCTCCGCTGGTGTGACACTATTTTTACCGCAGTGGATTTTATCGATGTGCGTCTCGTGATCTTTGCGGTAAAATAAAATGTATGTTTAGCGAATGATTTTCTTTTCCTAAGAGAAAGCCAAGTATTCACAACAAGTAGGCAGTGATAATTACTCGCCGGATTCCTTATCTGCCTTATCGGTAAATCTGCAATGCGAGCTAGATTTGAAATACGATAGCTTGTTTTTACCGTGCAGTGTCTATAGTCACTATATGAAAGTTTCGCTCTACTCGATCGGCGGTCGGTTGCCGCTTTTTTAAGTTAATGTTCAAGTCTTCCACTGAGTTTATATAGTCTTCATAATGGGAGTCGAAAAGCTAGTCTCCTTGTCTCCTTCGCAGCCCGGCACTCGAGCCGAACCGGAAGCGTTGCGTCATTTCAGCCCGAGCGGCTGCGAAGGAGACTAACGAAAAGCAAGGCTAGAAGACTTCTAATGAAACAAATATGCCGTAGTGTTCGTAATCTCTCTGCTTTGTATCCTCTACTTACTGAGGCTGAGATGACATCCGCCAAAACTGGGCTTTCTGTCTCGATGTTTTGTTTAACTTACACCAATAACCGCTACATGAATTGAATATTTTTATAGAAAAAGCGCAATATAAGTTTTAAATATTATTATTATTATTATTATGAATATTTAAATACAAAGATGTATCCGAGGCATTTTTCGGTTCGCGATAAAGATCTGAAAGATCTACGGTCGGATGCTTTTCCGTCGCTGTTTTTATCTTTTAACTAAAAGCGATAAACCGTCCACAGAATGGGAAATCCTTAGCATTGGGGAAACACTGGCAGCCGAAATATTTTTCGTAGAATCCGTGAAGAACATCATACGACTCTATGCTATCTTCAATCGATTGTTGGCGCGCTCTTCAGTAAAATTTATGTCAATGAGTCATTCCGCGTAAATTACATTCCGCATAATTATGCCATTCCGCAAACTCATTCCGCCTTTTACCCTCACCGGTTCTATTTACATCACAATTAATGTTAACACTTCTGTAGAACTGCTATGCAGGGAACAACTCGGGAGCTGTTTTGCTTGGCTGAATAGGGGGGAGGTATCGAGACTCTTTGACCGTCTTCTTAACTGCAATCCTTTAATGTTCGACCTCTTCTATGCACAACTCTTCTAATTCTAGTGAACTAGCAGCCCTTCTAATATAGCTAAAACGTAGACATGTTTGGGTTCAAAACTCTGTGACCTTGAAAAACTTGAGACATCCCCAAGACCAAAACAGGAACCTTTACGGAGGTCCCAAATCAAGATAGATGATTTCAAGTTCTTCTACCGTGGGAACGGAACCTTCAAATACAAACACTTGACAAGATAACCAACACAACCTAAACTTAGAAACTCTTAGTGTGAGATAGACCTTGAACAACCTTGGACTTTAAACTTGAATAACAAAATAACCAAAGCTTCGAGGAACTAGCCCAAACATGACGTACCACTGAAAAAGACTACAGCTCAACGATAAGGGCCCTTAATAAACTAAGATAAACAACTCAAAACATCGGAGTGGGCAATCAGTCCTGACCTTACAACAAAAGACTTGAAAGGAAGCAACAAAATGACAAATAACCGACAGAGAATTAAAACAACTAAATTCTAAAAACAACTATTAAGCTTTACAACACTTCTAAATGACGACTATTTCTTTACTGTCGATATAATTCTTTATTAAATTCTCAACCTCGGATATTGCATTTCTAGCTTTCTGATTGGTTCACTGAATCCCGGTTACCAGCTCGTATACCTATGTTTGACCTTATATGGGAAATGAGTGCGGCAAGTGCCGCTCAGCGTAAAACTTTTCTGCGGGAAGCGACAGTTCCATCAGAAAAAAATGGTTGAAAACAGCAAATTTGGCGAGCTTTGTGAACAAGAAATAATCAGCGGTGCCTACAAAAACCACAGAAATGCCATAGTAAAATTTAACTACGCAAAACAAAAGGATTGATGAGAAAAGTTTAATTAATAATACTTGTAAACGAACAACAAGAGCGAGTGAATAAAGTAGAAAAGCAGCAAATAATTTACGAAAGAACGGCAAACTTACACAGTTTCATTCAGTGTTCGTCATAAAATTAGGCTCAGCACTTCTGTAAAATTTATTACCTTTCAATCTTGGTCTTGTCCTTTTAAACTTCAATAAATCTGTTCCGCTTTGAGTTCAATTTCGCTTCAAATAATATAGCAGTCTTGATGACAACCGTACAACACTTGCTTCGTTCGACTTGCACAAGACGTGTAGTTTCCAGAAAAGCTTTTCCTTCGGATCATCCCGTAAATCTTAACTGTTGTCGCTCGCTTTCCTCTCGTGTTTCATTCAACTCAAGAAGTGAACACCGCGCCACAAATTTTCCCGCCTCCTCATACTATCACTTCGTTTACATCAAAATGAAATGTCCAGTCGATTTAAACTTAAAGAAGAATTTAATAAAACAATTATTCTATTCGCCCTTGTTGGATACGAGTCGTTATAGCCAACTCGGCGCTTCGCGCCTCGTTGGCTATTTACCACCCCGTATCCAACGCGGGCTCATAGAATAATTGTTAAGTAATTTCCTTTTCAAGCATTGATTATTTTGAGTAATTTTGAGGCTTCCTACAGAGTTTTGTAAACTTTGTGATCTGGTTTTCAATCAGTAATAACCGCCGACTCGACACAACTGCAGTGTTCGAGATATCGTTAACTGTTTTTAATTCCTTTAGAAATTTAAAAGTAATAGAGTTCTGGTCTTGCGGGTAAATATGTTTTGGCCCTTCTCAGAGCACATTTTAGCCCTCGCCTGCGGCTTGGGCTAAAATGACCCTGAGTCGGACCAAAAATTAACGCCTGCGAACATCAACTTATTGTTATAATAATTAAAATCAAATAATAACAGCCTCTCGTTGTGGACCGTTTTGCTCAAATAGAGGCAAGTTCAGTGGAAGTCCAAATTGTTAGACGAAAATCTCGCCAAATAGCTAAAATGGGAACTATCATGTATATGCACCGCATTTATAAAAGAAGACGCTGGGACTAGACTGTTCTCAGACTTATAATACCACGATTGACACGCATTGAAAGAGCGACATAAAAGAAATGAAATGGAGACGAACTACAAGGTATGTATTGAAATTGCGACAGCGAAGGAGGAAAATCTCGAACAAGGAGGCGAGGGGACTGGTGTAATCCACTGCATGAACAGATATCATATCTGAGAATTTTGAAGGACCGCAGCCAGGATACAACATATTATAAAATTTAAAACGATCTCTGGCTTAAAAACTTTAAAAATACGAGCTTTCGGCTGTTTGAACTACAGCCTTCGACGGGTAAAATGTAAAAAGGTAAAAATATGCAATGTGTGAAGTTGCGAAATAAAAATGCTAATAACTAAGAATATTTGTGAAAAAGAATGTTGTACTGTCCAGGAAGAGGACAGGAATTGTTATCCGCATTGGGAGTTAGCTTCAAATGCCACGCTTCCAACGTTTTTCTTGTTCTAAAGCCGCCTTTGTCAATGACAGATGCATTATCAAAGTCAATCGCGTGATTATTGGACCAGACGTGATTAGCGATTCTCGAACCTTTTGCCGCGGTTTTAACATTTCTCAGGTGTTCTTTTTTCCTGGTGTTGAAGGCTCTGCCCGTCTCACCAATGTAACACCATGAACACTCAGCACAAGAAATTTTATAGACAACGTTTGTCTGCGATTCCAAAGAAGGTCGAAATTTTGGAGCCGGGAACTGTTGTTGGAGGGTGGTCAGTGGTTTGTTTACTACTGTCATATCGTGCTTTTTGAGAACACGGGTCAGAGGTTCTGTTACGCCTTTAATGTATGGTAGAGAGGCGAATGACTTGTGTGATTCGGGCGCCTCGACCATCTTGAAAAATGTTCCAACAAGTTCAATGACATAATATCACTCCTCCAATTTACCCTCTCCAACAATTATTTTATGTTCAACGACAAAATTTATAAACAAGTACACGGGTGCGCAATGGGAAGTCCAGTTAGCCCTGTCGTGGCCAATCTCTGTATGGAAGAGATCGAGGAAAGTGCGATTAACAGTTCATCCGTTCCTCCTAAAATCTGGAAACGGTATGTCGACGACAGCTTCTGTATCATCAAAAAAGACCATGTGTCAGCTTTCCATGACACATTAAATTCAATCGACGGTAACATTTCTTTCACCATCGAAACTGAATGTGATGGAAAGATCGCTTTTCTCGACACCTTAGTCACCCGAAGAAATTGTGCCATCGCTGTCGATGTTTATAGAAAGCCCACGCACACAGACAGATATCTAGATTATAATTCTCACCATGATAATAAACACAAGGCTAGCACGGCGGCAACTCTTTTACAAAGAGCCTTAAATTTACCTAACTCTTCCGAAGGAAAACAACGATAACTTAACCGAGTTCATTCAGCACTTGAATCTAATGGTTACCCATCGAAGTTCATTAAAAACATCCAGTCTAACAAAACCCGACCCTTGACAGTGTTGTACCCGGAGGAACTTGTTGGAACATTTTTCAAGATGGTCGAGGCGCCCGAATCACACAAGTCATTCGCCTCTCTACCATACATTAAAGGCGTAACAGAACCTCTGACCCGTGTTCTCAAAAAGCACGATATGACAGTAGTAAACAAACCACTGACCACCCTCCAACAATAGTTCCCGGCTCCAAAATTTCGACCTTCTTTGGAATCGCAGACAAACGTTGTCTATAAAATTCCTTGTGCTGAGTGTTCATGGTGTTACATTGGTGAGACGGGCAGAGCCTTCAACACCAGGAAAAAAGAACACCTGAGAAATGTTAAAACCGCGGCAAAAGGTTCGAGAATCGCTAATCACGTCTGGTCCAATAATCACGCGATCGACTTTGATAATGCATCTGTCATTGACAAAGGCGGCTTTAGAACAAGAAAAACGTTGGAAGCGTGGCATTCGAAGCTAACTCCCAATGCGGATAACAATTCCTGTCCTCTACCTGGACAGTACAACGTTCTTTTTCACAAATATTCTTAGTTATTAGCATTTTTATTTCGCAACTTCACACATTGCATATTTTTACCTTTTTACATTTTACCCGTCGAAGGCTGTAGTTCAATCAGCCAAAGGCTCGTATTTTTAAAGTTTTTAAGCCAGAGATCGTTTTAAATTTTATAATAGATATCATATCCCTGGCAAATATTGCGATCTCTCATAGGCATGCACAGCTTGTTTTTTAATTCTCGCAGATTTAACAGGAGAAAAGCTTTCGTATCAAAAAGGCGCCGGAGCTGAAATATAAGCAGCGTTGCTGTGTTCTGCTCACAAATGTTTCGTTAAAAAGGTACATACAAAGGGTATTGATATTAAAACAATGTAAATCCTTTCCCATCTTCAGGTTCGGGGTTCCGGACATCGGATCTATTATTCATGGAGCTATTAAAAGAAACACGCGTGGGTACATTCCTCTTTTGCTCAACGTTTACAACAGGTGAATGGATCTTTTTAAGGTTTTCAAATTTGTTCTTTCTATCCTTAACATCAAACAGACACACCTGTGGCCAAAAAGATCCCAAACGTAATGTTTTGTTTTATTATTTAACTGAAACAGAGCTCAGCCAAAGCAACGCAAACATACTTTATATATGTGTGTGGTAATAAATCCAGAAGGAACAAGATACTAAAAAAATACAATAATTATATACTCAGGGTCAGAAGGCTATTTATGACTTCAGAGCATGAGTTTCTCAGACATTTGACAAGTAAAAATATTTTAATTGCTGTCAATTTTCGACTGAAAACAAGTTCTGATTAGATACAACTTTCTCCACTACTAACCAAACGTTTCTTGAACGATAAAGTTTCATCAGGTTTATAACCGATTTTAAAGCGACGTGACTTAGTTAAGTACACAGATCAGGCGTTTCTCAGGCATCTTAATGAGGTTGTTAAAATTAATTGTTTTAAGGATTTCTCAAATGATTGAAAATGACGTGACTAACTTAACTGCACAGAGCAGGAGTCTGTTGGCATTTTAATAAGGTGGCTAAAATTATACTGGTTTTAATTTACCGACCCTAAAACAACGGGGATAAATTAAAATAACAGGGCAGGAGTTTCTCGGGCATTTTAATAAGGTGGCTAAAATTATACTGGTTTTAATTTACCGACCCTAAAACAACGGGGATAAATTATGATAACAGGGCAGGAGTTTCTTGGGCATTTTAATAAGGTGGCTAAAATTATACTGGTTTTAATTTACCGACCCTAAAACAGTGCGGATAAATTATGATAACAGGGCAGGAGTTTCTTGGGCATTTTAATAAGGCTGACTTTTAGAACTGTTTTGTCTCGACCGAACAAAATTTCTCAAATGTCGACAGAATAATCAAATGACTGACGAGTAATTCTTCATCAATATTAACATCTCTCGATCGATTGGTTCTCGAGACGTACCAAAGTGTGATCTCGACAGGCCATACAATTTTGCTGGGTGTCTGGTGCTACAAAAGAGTTTTGGTGGATAAAACACTTTTGAGTGCCAAATGCCGAGAAACTTCCAGACCGAAGTCGTAATTAAATTAAATAGCCTTTCAACACTGAGGTTAAAATAGGATTTTTTTAAATTGGACTTGATTTTAAACCAATTAATTTTTAAGAGCTAAATGCCCGAGAAACTCCTGCTCAGAAGTCGACATTGAATCGAATGCCTCTTGACCATAAGTGTATAAAACGATTTTTTTGGAAATGTAGAAGGCCAGCAATGTAGAAGACCTTGTGAACCCCCGGGGCCGGGGGGACGTCTATCTAAAGAAGTTGAATGCTCGTCTTCTTGTTTAGGGATGTAAATTGCGGTTTCTGTGTTACTTAGTGCGTTCAGGGCAAAAAGTGCATGTTTTTGTCTATCAAGGTATTGTTTAGAGCTTAAAAATGTAACATTACTCGCCATACTGTGTTGATGGCTTAGAGCGACCTGACCTGAAGTCTTTACAGTATTTCTTTGCAGACGAAAGAATTCGGTGGCAATATCTTTACTGTCACTTAGGTCATTTTAACGTTTATTTGTGTGCCTGTTTATTGGTAAAATGAAGCTGGAGACACGCCCAGATCATTCCCTTTGTTGGGTTTTTATTCAAATTTCCCAAAAGTATCTCCCTTTGATTAACATTAGGACCCCCCCCCCCCCCTCAGGGAATAAGACCCGTTAGTTATAAGGTGATCTGGTAACCGTCTGAATATTATTTATTTTTACTCAGCTCGATTAGCTTTTTAGTTATTCTGAGTAAATTTACCTATTTTTGTTTTAATAATTTATATGTTTAAATTGTAAATCTTTTTTATTCTTTTGGTAATAAAGCGTGTGTTGTTGCTGTTGTCAATCGGAACGTTTGTGTGTAACATTATCTTGTTAAGTTGCACTGCCCAATCTCTACATGAGCCTTTTTTACGAGCACAACTGACGAGCAGAAGTTATCCCGGCAGAGCTTTCTCTATTTCCTGGTTTATTTTGAGCGCAATGGCTCAACTTATGCTTTCCACAAGAATCTATTTCCAACCGCGAAATGTGATATATGGTTCCTTTTACGTGTCCAAGCAGAGTCAAGTAAAGATATATAAGTTGAACGCGTATGACCGTCCACCAGAGAATCGTCCACTGGCTAGCTTAACCATTAGAGGACCGTTGGAATAACTAGAGAAAATACTATAGGCGCTGACTGCGGCTAATGTAAGTAGCACTGTAGTTTAATTAAATTGCTATACACTTTTGTCTTATAAGAACGTCTTATTTTCGAACAGAGGCCGAGCCAAGACTGGATGTTCTTTTTCAATTCATTTGATTTGAGCCTAAAACGTCATTAACATGCTGTTAAATTATTCGAAGCTTCAAAGTCGCTTTACACTTACTTCCTATAATTTTGCTGAAAAATAAAATGAGCCGTTCAAAACAATGAAGTAAGGCTTCTGTTCTCCATTTACAAACTGCTAAAATTCGAATTAATTTGAATTAATGACATAAGCATTTGTATCACTCTAAAAAAGAAAACAATGTAGGTCAAGTGCGCGGCAAATGGACTGCGGCTTTTTTTGCCTAACGTGCAGGCAAAAAGGCGAGCGAGTTTATTGGATTAAAAAAAAAAATTGGCAGTTGGTTTGATTGATAGAGACGAGAATATTAACTTCAAACGTTTTAATTCTACGATCAGTTGGTAAAGTTATTTTTCGCAGAAGGATAAATACTGGATACGGGTTCAGCCTGGAAATGCTATGAAAATGTTTATAAAATAAGTTAAACAGACCAGAAAAACTCAACTAAGAAGAAAGCGCCGCGATCACCTTGATTTTAAAACCGCCAGGGTCGTGGATGTCAAATTAACTTTCCAAAGCTCTAAAAATACAACAATGTTACAATGCAGAAAGAGAAATCGGTGAATTTTCGAGGCACTATTGACTACTAAAAAAAGCTTCAGACACGGCTGTTAAATGTTGAGTGCTTGGTTGGTGCAGAAAGAGCTACAGAAGTTCATGCATCCAATGGTCGCGAAGGAAAGATTGAAGGCTCAGGTCCTTAGTTTGTCGTGTGAAGGCCGCTTTAGCTGCACAATCCCGTTTTCAAAAAAACAAAGAAACAGAAAATAGAATAAAAAGAGCTTGTCAAGGATTCAATTAAAATTCCAATTGAATGTTTTGTTAGTTTACTTTTGACAATGCTTTTAAACCACCAGAATTCGTTTTCTGATCAGTGTTTTAGTTAGAAAATTTGAAAATGATCGAGTTTGAACTTTGGAGGCAGGAAGCTTACATAGCAGTGCGGGGGAAAAGTTGGCGAGGAAACCCACGGATCACGGCCAGGGAATTTGAGCTGCTTTAATTTCACATGTCACGGGCTCAATTTGTGATGATCATATTAACACATGTTTTGCTAGCATATGCCTTGCTAGGGACCTAGTCAGCCCACGTCAGCTCCGAGGATAAATAAATTTTATTGATTGATTGAGGTCAAGGGTTGTTTTCGTGCCATCAAATCTTCGGCGTGGGACTATATGTAGTTTTAGATTTTAGAATTCAGAGGCCTTGGCCGCTTTGCATAGAGTTTTTAAAACGTTGACGAGATTTTGGCGTATTGTGCGCATGGAATGATTTTGGTGCAGAATGTCGGGGTATTTGGCGTCACGGTTTTGGGCAACTACTCGCCGGATGACGTTTTCCAAAGCCGCTTTTCAAAAGATTTTACGCGGTACAATTTGTCAATTGCGCGGCGGCATGTACTTAAGCATGGACTCCATTTCACTCGTGGCGTGTTGTGGTCAATTTGTGGCTACTAGAAAAACTGTACATCGCAGGCTTGCTTGCCTGCATTGCCTTACTTCAACTTACTTACTTACTTTCCCGAGAAACATTCTCCGTCAGGAACAGTCATCAAGTGTAAAATGTTTCGGAGATGGCTGAATTGATGTAGCCGCGATCTGCGCCAAATTGACAAGATGGCCCCCTTTGGGCTAATTTGGCATTTGGAACTGAAACATTTCTCTTGATGTTACACTTATTTTACAGTTTGTACTTGAAAGGAAGGTGTAGACGTTCTAACTGAGATGGGAAACTTCACTTGTTCGTTCCTTTTCCTCGTTTTTCTCTTAATATGCGATAGTTATGGTAAGTTTGTGTTGCCGTTTTTTTCTGTTTTGATAATGATAAGTTCAATGAAGTTTTGAGAGAGCGATGATTGGCTAACTTAACGAAGGATAATAAGTACACAATATTTTGTCATTGTCAACGTATTAATGGCAGTAGTGTATGTTCTGCCAACCTTATGAAAGGAAATGATTTATTAAGCGGATACGGAACGTGGGAGCAAAAGGTGGAAAAACAGTGAAAATGAAAATCCGTTTATCAGTTCAACAATGGATATTTTTACAAAAAAATCTACCTTGTTCGTGTATTTTGACTTGATGTCGTGTTTTACGCGCAATCCTTCAGATGTTTTGCTGTTGACTGATTGCTACGCTAATGCCCCATTGACACGCTGTTATTTATTTCAGGTCTAGCGCGGAGTGACTTGGCATCATCGGATGAAGGTAATGATTTCTGCTTTACATGCACCGCATGCAATAAGTGAAGTGCGGGTATTTGTCCAACTTCGCGATCAAAAATAATTTTCTTTAATCTTTTTTGACGGCGAGAAGGGTCAGATACACAAATATGAAAAGTAAAAACCATTAGCTTTGCTCTGCTATTAGCTGAAAGTGAACTTTTGCCGACCTGGGATTACCGTCCAAGATCAAAATAATCGTCCCAATAATAAAAAAAAGCTAGCTTAACCTTTTGCTAGCTATTACAGTTCCATAAACCGTACACTAAATCGTCACTATATGACATAAAAAAAGAAATAAGAGAAGTTTTTCATGTGTAAGAGAAAATATCTTGTTTCGAGGCAGCTCTCTCAGTTTGTAATTAACTCACAGTGGACGAACTAGTCCGATGCTCAATGGCATTTTTTGTCAGAAATATTTCTTATAATATTTTCTTTGGCGATTCGGGGGTTATCGTCGCTTTTTTATCAATTTAAAGCTGGGTACGCACAACAAGCATACGCGTATGCTGCAAAGTTACAATACAATGTCGATTTCTTTTTCAATTTAGGCGAGTGTGATCAGATCATGGATGTCGCCATTCTGGGTGATATTTCTCAAAGTATGAAGGAAGCTGACCGCCATCAGCTGGTAGAGATCGTCAATGCGTTGGTAGACAAACTTGGTGTGTCTGCAGCTGCCAATCACTTTGGTCTTGTCACTTTTGGTGATCGTGCAACAGTCCACCACAACTTTTCAAACACGAATTACCACAATGCAAAGAACGTGAAGAGTAGCGTGGCTGATGCATTAAAAGTTGTTCCAAAAAGAGAGGGAACTCGAACAGATTTGGCTGAGAATCTGGCGTTGACGGAGTTGTTTACCAGGGAAGGAGGAGACAGACCAAATGCCAGGAATGTTATGCTAATCTTTACTGATGGAATACCGTATATTGCAAGGTGGGATAAGGAACCACAAATTCCATTTGCGAAATTGACAGAAGCATTGGAGGTACTTCTACTTAATTTTATATGATTTCAGTCTGTGAAACACCATATAGTAAACTTCCTACATATTGTTCCCTAATATTATCAGTGAACTGAACACTTTGGTAGCGGCATTTGTACCGAAAAGAAGTCGTGTAACTTCGGGCTTTAGAAGTGGTTAAATATTTATTAACAAAGACCCTCCAGCATCCGCGAGTCGTCTCGTAGGAGCTAGTATGCTCACGGATACAAAATATCCCGCATACTGCTTAAAAATGATAATGTCATATACCAGCTAAATCCTTTTTTTAACTTGTATGTTATGTAGTGTAGGTCATGATTATAGAAATGAGCCCGACATTGCATTCCCAAATAAGGTATAGGTATAAGGATACCCGATGTCAAGTGTATTTATTTTGGTAATGATGGGATAACAATAAGAACATCAAAAGATCTGTCCCAACTCGCTCTTATCGAGCACTGATGTGTGTCTCTGATCGATTATGTTTTCAATTTTAAATGCGAAGTTAATACTTCTTGCGCAACGTTCATTATGAAATAAGTTCTAAAATGGCGGTACCATTTCTTAAACGCAGGCTAAAAATGTCACAATCAAGGTTATTGGAATTGGCCCAGGTGCAGCGAAGAAAATGGACAAAATAAGAGAGACAGCTGGTAAAAAAGGAAAAGTGGTCCTGTATAGCAATTTTGAAGAGTCGTCGAACAAGTTTTATGAAGATTTCAAAGAGTTCGTCTGTGGTAAGTTGGGATTGTTAATAAAAAGAAAATCTTGATGTTATGATGGCGCAGGGTTGAAATCGAGGAATTCATGTAAATAGAATATATATGGCATGAATAGATATAACAGAAACACTCATCGTATTCTTTAAATATATAGGATGCCTAGCGTATGGAGTTTTAGAAATTTATTCGGCGTTTTAAATATTAAGCTCCATTCCACAACAATAAAAGTTATTTCAAGAGTTTCAATATGACTGAAGTGCTTTCTTTCCATTTAGCTCCTGTAGACGGAAAATACACTGATTGGTCTCCGGCGTCTGAGTGCAGTGCGACGTGTGGGGTTGGAATCCAGACATTAAAAAGAACCTGCACCAATCCCCCGCCATCTAACGGTGGAAGAAATTGTACCAGATGGGGACCTGCTGTAAAGACTATCTCGTGCAATGTGCAGAAATGCCCTGGTAAGTAATACTCTTTCAGACATTTGTTTCCTTGCTTTCCGAGAGACTGTAGAACATTTATAACTACTAGTGTGCAATGTAATTTGCAATAGTGTAATATGTCATAAAAAAAGACCTTAATTGCTTTACAACTGTAAACTTGATATTAAGTCTTCTGTATATTTTGCCGGTTTCCGCGCGACAAGAAATGGCATAATTTAAGGACAAGAAAAACAACTTGGTGTTAAACGCGGTATAGTATAAAAATAATATTTAGATTTAGGCAAGCTTAAAAGTGAGCTCCCCAGTTAGTTTTATCTTCTGGTAACTGATGTCGATAAAGGTGACATCAAACGTGTCTATTTTAATTGTTTGTTTGGTTAAGAATTTGTATGGACAGCACTTTTATGAGTTGGGCTCCTCCCGTACTCGGCAAAATTCAGAACCTTTCTTCAATGAGTCGTCGAAATAACAAATTGAGCGTAAAGACGTTGATTTCTTTTTTAATTTAGACGAATGTGATCAGATCATGGATATCGCCATTTTGGGTGATATATCTCAAAGTATGAAGGAAGCTGACCGCCATCAGCTGGTAGATATCGTCAATGCGTTGGTGGACAAACTTGGTGTGTCTGCAGCTGCCAATCACTTTGGTCTTGTCACGTTTGGTGATCGTGCAACAGTCCACCTCAACTTTTCAAACACGAATTACCACAATGCAAAGAACGTGAAGAGTAGCGTGGCTGATGCATTAAAAGTTGTTCCAAAAAGAGAAGGAACTCGAACAGATTTGGCTGAGAATCTGGCGTTGACGGAGTTGTTTACCAGGGAAGGAGGAGACAGACCAAATGCCAGGAATGTTATGCTAATCTTTACTGATGGAATACCGTATATTGCGAGGTGGGATAAGGAACCACAAATTCCATTTGCGAAATTGACAGAAGCATTGGAGGTACTTCTACTTAATTTTATATGATTTTCATTTTTGCGAAACACCCTATCAGTAGTAAACGTCCTACATATTGAAATTGTCCGCGTAAAACTAACCGTAAGCAAAAAGGTGCCTAATATTTAAGCGTATAACTTGGCTGGCAATAACCAGAACTAGTAGTTTGGTCATTGTATGTCTTTTCATACAGCTTTACCAATATATGACCCTATTGCTGCGATATAGGCCAGTTAGCCCGTTGGGTTGGTCCATAATTATGTTAACAATAACTATGATGACTGATTATCAGCGACCAACACCTTGGTAACGGCATTCGTACTGACGAGAAGTCCTGTGGTCGTATGTTCGAGCTTCAGAAGTTGTTTAACATTCCTTGTTCTAGTTTGGAAAGAAAATACTTTAGTTATTGTAAAAAAGGCATAGTCTCTTTGCTTGTTTCGGTAGCTATTAACAAAGTCCCTCCAGCATCCGCGAGTCGTCTCGTAGGAGCTACTGTCTGCTCACAAAGACACAAATCCCACAAACTGCTTGAAAATGATGATGTCATATACTTGCATAATACTTTTGTTAACTTGTATGTTCAGTAGTAGGCCATGATTATAGAAATGAGCCCGACATTGTATTCCCAAATAAGGCATAGGATTAGGGATATCCGATGCTTACTGATAAGTATATTCATTTTGGTATATGATGGGATAACAGTATACGGAACATCAGGAGATCTGTCCCAACTCGCTCGTATCGAGCACTGATGTGTGTCTCTGCTGATCGATTATGTTTTCAATTTTAAATAAAAATAATTATTTCTTCAAACATATTCTGCTCGCTCTGAAGTTTGCGAAGATAATATTTTCTTGTGCAACGTTCATACTGAAATATGTTCTAAAATGGCTTTACCAATTATATAACGCAGGCTAAAAACGTCACAATCAAGGTTATTGGAATTGGCCCAGGTGCAGCGAAGAAAATGGACAAAATAAGAGAGACAGCTGGTAAAAAAGGAAAAGTGGTCCTGTATACCAATTTTGAGGAGTCGTCAAACAAGTTTTATGAAGATTTCAAAGAGTTCGTCTGTGGTAAGTTGAGGCTGTTAATAAAAAGGAAATCTTGATGTTATGATGGCGCAGGGTTGAAATCGAAGAATTCATGTAAATAGAATATATATATAAGATGAATAGATATAACAGAAACACTGATCGAATTTAAATGGAAGGAACATTACACTTATTGTAATTTACCTGCCTTTTGTCTTCTTTAAATATATAGGATTCCTAGCGTGTGGAGTTTTAGAAATTCATTCGGCGTTTTAAATGTTAAGCTCCATTACACATCAACAAACATCTGGTTATGTCTTTATTTCAAGAGTTTCAATATGACTGAAGTGCTTTCTTTCCTTTAAGCTCCTGTAGACGGAAAATACACTGATTGGTCTTCGGCGTCTGAGTGCAGTGCGACGTGTGGAGTTGGAATCCAGACATTAAGAAGGACCTGCACCAATCCCCCGCCATCTAACGGTGGAAAAAATTGCACTCGATGGGGACCTGCTGAAAAGAAAGTTTCGTGCAATGAAGGGAGATGCCTTAGTAAGTCAATACTCTTTCAAGTAATTTTTTCTTTTAGACGCTGGAGCAGCGAAATTGTGTATTGTTCGGTAGAAAGGGCATAGATAATTTTGTCGATATGATTTCCAGCGATGGGATTTGACTTTGAAGTGCTATTCTCTCTCTCTCTAAGCTCCTATAGACGGAAAATACACTGATTGGTCTCCGGCGTCTGAGTGCAGTGCGACGTGTGGAGCTGGGATACAAACACTGAAAAGAACCTGCACCAATCCCCCGCCATCTAACGGTGGAAGAAATTGTACCAGATTGGGACCTGCTGTAAAGACTATTTCGTGCAATGAACAGAAATGCCCTGGTAAGTAATACTCTTTCAGGTATTTGTTTCCTTGCTTTCCGTGAGACTGTAGAACAGCTATAACTACTAGTGTACATTGTAATGTGCAATAATTCAATATGTCATAAAAAAGACCTTGCTTGAAGTCCTTAAAGGGACCGTGTCACGGATTTTAGTCAAACTAAGGCATAGGAAATGACCATCAAATTCGTTTCAATACATAAAATAACCTCTTAAAACAGTGAAGGAATATTTAAATAACGCACTAAATGCAAAAGAAGGTATGGATGGCCAAAAGTGTCGAAGATCGAAACGGATGACGATTTGTGTTTTTTTCCCGGCGGAACAGTTTTCAAAGTTAATCTCGTCTGCTTGTAACTTTAAAATATAACGCCCGAGAGACACATTTGGCTGCAATGAAGCAATGGCTTTGTCATTTAGAATTAATTTCTTTGCAAAAATTTAGTTTCATAGCGAATATTTGACAAAATTTAATAAAAAAAGAAATTAACTTAGCCGTGACACAGTCACTTTAAAAATTTGCAGGATTTTATGAACAATCTCACCGCAAACTTGATATTTTTGTTATATTTAAGTCTTTGACATATTTTGACGCTTTCCGCGTGACGAAAAATGGATAATTTGAACACTTGGTGTCTGACGCCGTATTTTTTAAAAAAAAATATCATATAGATTTAGGCAAGCCTAAAAATGGAGCTCCCCAGTTAGTTCTACCTTCTGGTTTAAAAGAGAGATATCGATAAAGGCCGCATCAGTCGGGTCTATATTTATTGTTTGTTTGGTTAAGAATTTGTATGGACAGCGCCATAATGAGTTGGACTTCTTACGTACGCGTCTAAATTCAAAACTTTTCTTCAATGAGTCGTCAAAGATTAAGAATGGAAAAAAACCCTAGCTTTTGCGCTAATTTTCACAATTTTATTAACGGTAACTTTACTCTAAAACTCCTCTTTATGATATAAATGAAAAGAGTACTGGATGTAAGTTATTTTACGGCGGGTTTTCCTGTGTAAGAGAATGTGTTTATTGGTAGATTACCCGCCATAAACGGCGCATATCTTGTTTTGAGCCATTTCTCTAATACTGAACTTCAATTTTGTAACTGATTAATTCACAGCAAGGTTGTGTTGTTGTTTAAGAACTGGTCCGTGGCATTTTTTTATCAGGAAGGCCAGTGCAGGAAAAATTTATCTAGACACAGAAGGTCTTTCAGTACTTATCATAATATTTTCAATGGTGGTTTTGGGGTATCGTCACATTTATTTTATTGAAGCCGGCTACGCGTAAGAAATGCAACAAGTATATCCGTATTTTTCACATAAAAACGCCCAACGATTCAGACAATGGTGATTTCTTATTCAATTTAGATGACTGTCATCAGATTATGGATATCGCCATTCTGGGTGATATATCTCAAAGTATGAAGGAAGCTGACCGCCATCACCTGGTAGATATCGTCAATGGGTTGGTGGACAAACTTGGTGTGTCTGTAGCTGCCAATCACATTGGTCTTGTCACTTTTGGTGATCGTGCAACAGTCCACCACAACTTTTCAAACACGAATTACCACAATGCAAAGAACGTGAAGAGTAGCGTGGCTGATGCATTAAAAGTTGTTCCAAAAAGAGAGGGAACTCGAACAGATTTGGCTGAGAATCTGGCGTTGACGGAGTTGTTTACCAGGGAAGGAGGAGACAGACCAAATGCCAAGAATGTTATGCTAATCTTTACTGATGGAATACCGTATATTGCGAGGTGGGATAAGGAACCACAAATTCCATTTGCGAAATTGACAGCGGATTTGGAGGTATTCCTGTTTAATTTTACACGATTTTACCTTCCGTGAAACATCCTTTATTGAGCCCCTGGGAAACTTCCACTTGAAAGGGGCAGGGATGCTCGTCGGAAATTTTGAAAAGAACCCCCAGAAGAGACCAATCTGGCTTTGGCTGGAGCTTTTCTTGACCCCTAAAAGATACCAAAATACGAAAAGTAGAATTTATATTTTCACATTTCTTCGTGTGTAACCTTAAACAAGACCTAGGAAGTTACACCCCTAATTATAAGCAAGACGACGAGGAGTGCCCCCCGGATAGAACGCTTCCTACATATTGCAAATTTTACTCTTAAAACTAAACCCGAGGTAATTGTGATCAATATGAGAGAGATTAAGACGGAATCCACTAGGCAGTCGAGTAATATTTATTAAAGTTGGACAAAAATCAATTTCCAGAATAATTTAAAAACTATTGCGTTATTTCCTACCCTTAATAAAAGGTAAAGATGTAAGTAATTATCTGTGATAACACCAACAACAATTTCTTATCAGAGTCTGAGAAAATGAATTTCAAAGTTTACAAGGTATGGGCAAAATCTCACGTGTAGCCGTTTTGTAAATTCGTCTTAAGCGATTCAGTGGAATTCAGCGGAACTTCAAAATGTGTTTTCGATGTGTGGTGTTGTTAGAAAAGATTTCTTTAGATAAGATATTTGAAGCAGTAACAAAAAAGTTTGCAATAAGGTGGAAATAATTCTGGTACAACAATTTCTTATCAGAGTCTGAGAAAATGATATTTAAAGTTCACAAGCTATGGGCAAAAGCTTACATCTTTTAAGCGATTCAGTGGAATTCAGCGGAACTTCAAAATGTGTTTTCGATGTGTGGTGTTGTTAGAAAAGATTTCTTTCGATAAGATATTTGAAGCAGTAACACAAAAGCTTGCAATCAGGTGTAAATAGTTCTGGTACATAATTTTGTCCAATAACTACTCGAAGTCCTCGCGGATTTCCTCTTAAGCATGACGTTATACGGCAAACGACAAACGAGGTTGCCTTTCATTTTGTTTCCTTTTTATGGAATTGTCAAAGTAATCCCTCATAAAAATAAAGAAAGAAATTCCAAACTCACGACATACACAAAACTACTCATTTTCGCGTACGAACGCCAAACGGCAAACGGCAGCATTTAGGACTGATGTGTGTCATGAGAGCTAATTATTATTCCTTCAAGATGCCCTGCTCCATCTGAAGAAAATGCTTTGCGCAACCCTCATTATCAAATGCTTTCTAAAATGCTGTACCATTTATTTAACGCAGGCTAAAGATGTCACAATCAAGGTTATTGGAATTGGCCCAGGCGCAGCGAAGAGCGAGGACAAAATGAAACAGACAGCTGGTGAAAAAGGAAAAGTAGTTCTTTATAGTAATTTTACAGTCCTGTCGAAGAAGCTTTATGAAGATTTTAAAGAGTTCGTCTGTGGTAAGTTTGGACTGTTACATAAAAGAAAATCTTGATATTATGATGGTGCAGGGTTGAAATTGAAGAATTCATGTAACAAACAAATGTATATAGATAGATAGATGAATAGACACAACGCGAACACTGATCGAATTTAAGAGGAAGGAACATTAGGGAATGGGCTTTTTAAGCTCCATTTCACAGCAGTAAACGTGTGGCTATGTTACAATATAACTGACGTGTTCTCGTTCCTTTTTCTTAGCTCCTGTAGACGGAAAATACACTGATTGGTCTCCGGCGTCTGTGTGCAGTGTGACGTGTGGAGTTGGAATCCAGACATTAAGAAGGACCTGCACCAATCCCCCACCATCTAACGGTGGAAGAAATTGCACCAGATGGGGACCTGCTGTAAAGACTATTTCGTGCAATGAAGGGAGATGCCCTAGTAAGTCAAGACTATTTCAAGTTATTGTTTACTTACTTTAGACGCTAGGGCAACGCTATTGTGTACAGTTTCGTAGAAAGGGGCATGGACAATTCTGTCGATATGATTTCCAGCGATGTTGTTGACTTTAAATTGTTTTTTTTATCTCTCTTAGCTCCTATAGACGGAAAATACACTAATTGGTCTCCGGCGTCTAAGTGCAGTGCAACGTGTGGAGTTGGGATACAAACAGTAAAAAGAACCTGCACCAATCCCCCGCCATCTAACGGTGGAAGAAATTGTACCAGATGGGGACCTGCTGTAAAGACTACTTCGTGCAATGTGCAGAAATGCCCTAGTAAGTAATACTCTTTCAAGTTATTGTTTCCTTTCTTTCCCTGGGACGCTAGAGCAACGATAGTGAATAGGGTTCGGTAGAGAAGGTACTGGACCAGGAAGGGGTAGGGGCGGCTACAAATTCCTATTTTGCAGTCCAAATTGTACTACAACCTCAATTCCATTGGGAAAATGCCAGAAACATCTCAGCCTCGATTGTGAAAATAGTCGATGCAACACAGTTAAAGTATGCTGATGGACAAACAAGAAAAAGATTGAAACTAGTGAAGATAAATCCCTTTTTGATCAATATAGATCGCGAGTAATGTGCATTGCTGAAAGGTCACTCACCGAAAGGGCAATTTCGCTTTGAATTGCTTGTTTGGTGTCACGTATTACATGTCGGTCATGAAAATTTGTTTTGAACGTTTCCTACACTAAAGAAATTTATTCCTTAAAGGAGCAATGTCACGGTATTTCAAATCATTTTTCTGATTAGTAATAAATTGAAGGAAACGTCAAAATAACAGTTTTCTAACATGGAAAAACACCGAAGGAGTAATAAAAACCCAAAAATAAATTAAGATGGTTTCGACTGACGAAGATTAAGACGGATTACAAATGCCCCAAAAAATGCCAATTTTTTGACTTAAGTTTATAATTCTTAATGATCTATTCCTTTTTGTAACTATGTTTCCCAATAAAGCTTTATTATAGTAAATAAGCATTACCCAGTCCCCGAATTTAAAACTAAGGACTCCTTACTTTTCAGTTCCTCCTAGTGCTGCGTGTCCAATGGATGTGGCATTTATCGTGGACTCTTCAGGCAGTCTTGAATCAGAATTCAACGATGCAAAGGAAGTAGTCAAGAAACTAGTGATGACTTTGGATAAAGCACCAGGTAAAAATCGAGCAGCAATGGTTCTGTTCGGTTCCTCGGCCTCACAGGTAGCTCAATTTGGACAATATGAGACGGTGGACAAATTTCAGGATGCTGTGCAGCAACTACCAAAAATGGGCGGCAGAACACGAATCGACAAGGCCCTAAAAATTGCAGTCGATCAAGTCTTACCAGCTGCCAGACAGGGTGTGTATAAGATTGATATAATACTAACTGACGGTGTCCAGTCAAGTGGAGCCAGGGGCTTGAAGCAAACCTCCAAGCCCTTACGAGACGCAGGTGTTCGTGTGCTGGCTGTTGGTATTGGCACTGGAATGGATAAACGTAGACTAAGATTGATGACAGACCGTGACGAGGATGTTGTGGATGCTAAGAACATCCAAGGGCGCTTGCAGGGGATACTTGACGACTTAAGCCAACATGACTGCAGTAAGTAGTTATTAAATAGATTTAGCCAAGCCTAAAAGCGGAGCTCCCAATTTACTGACCAATAACAGAATAAAATATAGCACTTGAGCCCGCGATCCAATGTAAACCATTATTTGGTCAGCGGTAAATTTCAAAAAACATTCGACCTCGATGAGTTCTATATGTGAGGCCGCGATATGGTCATGTGATACTGGTCAGCGGATACCTTGTTTTGACAGCTGTCAATTGACCACGACATGGATGTCTAATATCAAAGATGTAAGCTGGCGTTAACCATAACCTTAAACCGATTTCTGTCGTATGGCCCACGAGCCATGCCGCTAGCCATGATGACCATAAAAAACCAAAAGCATAGGTCTGTTAATTTTCTATGGGTATGAGGCTCTGCTCTGCTGGGAGCTCCGCTATAAACTTGACGCTTGTAATAGAGATGGCATTATATTGGCAGTTTTCTAAAAGTAATTTAAACGCCTTCTATTAACGATATATACTCATTTTAAACTTTGGAAAGTAACTATGGAAAATGCGATATTAACCAGTTCTGAGTCTTGTATCACATTCACAGGTTTAATTAACCTCAAAGACTTCAAAGTTTGGATTCTGGTCTTTGCGACGCCATGTTATCTCCGCAGACAAACGTATAAATGTATAAATTTTATGGTCGGGTTACCGCGCTCTAGGGCAACAACCTTTCAATTACTGCCTCCAAACACCAGACAAATTTATTCATAAATGGCCATCTGCAAATTGCAAGAGCTTTCCATTAGTTAGAACTGGCCGACCGGTCTGGTGGTTTTGGATGCTAAATGGTCCCTTTTAAACTAGGTTCTTCCACAAATCCACCACAACAGTGTATCATATTTATGCACTGACTGATTTGACAGGAAAAATTTGACCTAAAACGGAATTTTCTTCTCGAATATACCGGTCTGTCTGGCCAGTCCTGACTTATGGAAAGCGCCCTTAGTATTTTACGGAAACAAGCTTCGTAAATTGACACATCAATATTTTTTTCGTACTCGCATGTACAGATATGCAGTGCAGTTTTAATTGGTTAAGGTGATTCCACGGTATTGCATTGCGCATCCTTTCTGCGCATAAGTTTTCGCGTCATTTAGCGCGCGCACGAGCGCGCGCGCACACAGAACACTACGAGATTCCCTTTAGGCTAAGCTCGGTAAGGAAATAAATGGTCATTTTCTCTTAAACGAGCACGGTGACCCCCATTTTTTAATGCATTAATTTAAATGTCATACGGTTGTCTACAATATATCGCGATTTTAAAAAAAGTTTAAAATTCTACATTGAGATATTTTAATTTTAATGCCGTAAAAAACACGTTTTTAGGTAGTGCCGTAAAAAACACGTTTTTAGGTAGTGCCTGTACAATAAGAATAGTTTTTAATATAAGATCAAAGTCTATTTTGTTGAACTAGACTAATTCTTTAATGTAAAATGTTTTTTCTGGAAATAATAGCGATCCCCATTTGGATTACTAGGGTTCCTAATATATATCTCGCGGGTCGTATATTTGCTATAATGTCCATCCATTTTACACAAAAACTAGCGCGGTGACCCCCATTTTTTATTTCATTTTTTTAATGCTCATAACATAATTGTAACCTGGACCAAGTTTCAGAAAATTTTTAGTACTCCTTCTATTTCAGTGGAATCACCTTAACAGGCAATGGTATCTGAGCTCATATACCATTGACCACAAATATGGTAGGCGATACGCGTCAACGAAAACAGCTTGGGAGCTCAAATATTGCAATTCTTTGGGCGTTTTTAATAAAACAATTACTCCACTCGCGCTTGTTGGATACGAGATCGATATCATCTCATATTCAACGCGCACTCGTGGAATAATTGTTAAATACTGAATATTCATTGCAGTGAATAGTAAGTGACAAAGACGATTGAAACGAAAGGGCGGTGAAGTCTGACCCGGTTGCTATACTTTACATATGATCTATCCTTCTGTAATCATCTTTTTTTCTTTTGTGTTTACAGCGCCACCAGAACCTGGATTTTTACCAGGTATGTATTTTCCGTTTCGTGATTGCCAAAATATTTTTTAATTAATTTTGTTAAATATTTTTATATCGTAAATATTTTAAAATGCACGCAAATTTCATGACATCGAGTTAAATATAAACACATTATCTCTCCATTTTCTTTTGCTAGCTTTAAAACCATGCGATGATGACCCTGTCTACGCACGTATGTGTCAAAAGAGAGCTACCAAGGACTTTTGCTGGTTCCATCCTGACTTCTCGGCCACACACTGTCCAAAGTCATGTAAACTTTGTGTTTAAGGTAAGTTGTGTACTTCATCTATTTATTTATTTAATCCCCATAATTTGTAATGGCTCAAACGGAGCATGGGTAAAAGGAATATGCTGAGTGAACTGGCGATACCACTTCGCCAATATTTGCCACACCCATTCTTCAGCTAGCAACAAACGTTTGCTAACAAGCAAGAAGGTGTAAGACAAACATGTACATGAAACGTCCTTGAAAAAGAAATAGACCTTTTTACCGAAACGACGGCCATTTTGATTTCTATTGTTTTAGACATTATGAGATGCACCAATATCGGCACGTAAACCTCGTCGCCTGATGAATACTAGCAGTACAGCAGTCAAAACGTCGCGGTATTAAAACTTTCCATCAGTATTGATCATGACTTGCGCCAGCGGCCTTTTGAATAGTTTTCCCTAGTGTTAAATAGCTGTTTTTCTTTTTTCTCCTATCTTAATCTGCAGGTTTGGATTATGGGAATACATACTAGTTGTTTTTAATGTATTTTGTATGTATTGTTTCAGAAGCTGAGTGGCATGCATCGAAGCAATGAAGTAACGCGGAAGCCAATAAATTAATTGATAACAAAGCTAAAATAAAGTAAATCAAGGTGTTATAAGACATTATTCATTATGTAACAAGTGCTGTAAAGTGCTAGGATATGAGGGGCGCTAAGGGCTGTTCTAGGTAAAACACATGTAAACTAAAGATGATTTAAAAAGTTCAATAAAGTGAATAAACTCAAACTTGTTTTTCTGAGCTGTTTAACAAGACTAACAAAGCTGCTAGAAGTTTAACAAAATATATATTTAGCTACAGGTTTTTCACTTTAACGGCAAACCGCAAACGGCAGTTTAAGGTTAGTCGTTTGGCGTTTGAGGTATCATGAACTCTACCGGTTTAGCTAGACGTCTTCAACCTCGAGCAAATTCGCGTAGAAAAGAAGTTTACTAAAATGGAAAGATGGCTTGTCAAATTCTAAAATTCAAAATTACCAGTGATCCGGTCTAACACCGCTTTCTTTATCGACGGTTGTCGAAGGCGACAGGAAGAAAAGCACACAAACTGCTCGACAAGATTCACAGCAAAACAAAATTTACTTTTTCTTTCATGATAAATACAATTTTCTCAAAAAATGCTCTGTTTTGTCGGTATCTGTGAAAGAAGAAGCTTACCTTAACGCTCACATCCTTCTTGAAATTTGACTGGTTCGCCTTCAAAACATTCGTCCGTTCCACTGGATGTTTTCTGAGAAATATACGGTGAGATTCCGAGAATTTACTTGCTGGCTTTCCGCCGCCATATTGGATTTGCGACATATAAAAGTGCTTGTTTTTCAAAAGAAGACAAAATGCTCAATCTGCACTCTTTCTAGTTGAATTTTTCTCTGTGTCAAGACAAATAACTACTTCCGATATGTATAGCGTCAATACGTGAGATAACTAAAAACTACTTGCGCTTAAAAAGACCGACGCTTTTAACAATCAACGTTACTACCGACTGCGGTGCTCAGTACCGCAACCACCGAAACTTTACGGACTACCGAAACTACACAAGCCGGGTATACCGATGCGACCCATAGTCTCGTTCTGTGGGTCCCCTACGTACCAACTGTCTAAATACCTGACGACTATACTGCAACCTCTTACAGACCAATCCAGACGTAAACTACAATCTACTGAGAACTTTATTGACGCCATCAAGACTGTACAGATACCTGACGACTACAAACTTGTGTCTTTTGATGTGAAATCACTGTTCACCAGTATTCCACTTCAATTGGCTCTACAGTGCACCGAGACCGCTATTCAACAATCTACTGTTACATTACCGCTACCGACTGAAGACATTATGGACTTACTGAACCTCTGCCTTACATCGACTTACTTTCAGTACAACGGAAAACACTACAAGCAGTTGCACGGAACAGCCATGGGGTCGCCGGTTTCCGTTGTTGTCGCAGAAATTGTGATGCAAAACATCGAGGAACGCGCCCTTGCAACTAGCCGACAAACGATACCGCTCTGGTTACGCTACGTTGACGATACTTTTACCGCCGTACACAAAGACGAAATCGACGACTTTCACAAACACCTAAACGAACAGAACGCCGACATTCAGTTTACCAGGGAGATCGAAGAAAACGGAAAACTTCCTTTTCTTGACTGTCTGGTAAGCCGCGAAAACAACGAAATACGAACTACAGTGTACAGAAAACCGACGCATACCGACAGATTACTGGATGAAACATCCTACAACCCGACTTCCCACAAAGCTACGACTATCAAGACTTTGACGAGACGAGCGCAACTAGTTTGTGACACACCAGACAGTTTATCTGACGAAAACAAATACCTTGACCGCGTTTTCCACAAGAACAACTACAATACTGACTTTATTAGACGCAACACTCACAGAACTACTGAAACTGACAGAAATCTGACATCTGTTACTACAGCGACTTTATCCTACATCAAGGGCACTTCTGAGACTATTGCGCGGATCCTACAACCCTACAATATCCGTGTAGCTCACAAACCTATAACAACGTTACGACATTTACTGACCAACGTTAAAGACAGGGACGAACCTAACAAAACACAGGAAGCGATTTATAAGATCAAATGCTCCGACTGCCAGGCCTCCTACATCGGAGAGACCGGTAGAAACTTGACCACGAGACTGACTGAACACAAATGAGCGACGAGAAATGGTGATGTCAACAATCACATTTCTGAACACCACCGACTTACTAAACACAAAATCGACTGGGACTCTGCTGAATGCTTAACCTACAGTACTAACTATTTTCAACGACTGACTCTGGAAAGCTGGTACACAAACTTAGAATAGACGTCTATCAACAGATGTCAACAACTACCGGCACCTTACAAACGACTTATTCACGACGTAAACAGAAGCGACAAACGAACCGCCAACAGAACGACTTAATTTGACTAACAATAGACGGATCGAAATTGACCA
>NC_135759.1:45247496-45367496 GCF_052425735.1 Oculina patagonica
CCCTATAAACAGGGCTTCTTCAAAGTGTTATAATGGGGATACAATGTATGTTGTGCACCTGTTTTTATATACAAATTATATATACATTTGTCATGTAAAATAAGTTTAATAAAAATATTATTTTCAAAAAAATAAAGAAAATATAAAAATCTAAATCAGTCTAGACTTGACACACTGTATCTGACAATTTATTTTTGCAAGGAAATTTTGAATTAAAGGTCTGTGTGAACCATTCCATTAGCGAATCAAATTTTATGACAGCAACAGAAATAAACTGTATAAACAAACGACTGTCTGACTAGCGTTGGGTCATAAAAATGATTTTAATTCTGCTGGTAATATATTCGTAATTAAAACATATTCAGTGATCATGTTGAAGATTACGTGTTGATATTACAGCTTAAATTAACGAGGAAAATTATAAGAAAATCTCCATGTCTCTTACCAATAGTGTCTCTTCCAACTCCTTTAGCACCAATCGGTACTTTAGAGCTCTTTTCTTTCTTTGCTTCAAGTCGAACTTCTAAATCTGCAAACTTTTCTTTCAGATATTTATCGGTCCACAAAGTGAATGCTCTTCCGTGTTTTGCGGCTCCTCGGAGCACAACAGCCTTAGAAGGTAGTACATATTTAGTCCAAAATTCTTGAGGAGATGGCATTTCTTGTAAATCGTCGACTAAGTTTGTTTCTGGTGGTCTGTGAGAACCTAAAGGCTTCAAATGACCAACAGGAACGGGATCAAGACTGTCTGAATTCGCGGGCACCATTAGCACTGATGCGATAATGAAGCTTAAAAAACATCGGAAAACCATAGTTGTAATAAAACGTTCTGCGAAAAAATGATAACACGAAATAGGATGAATGTTCTCCTCCGAAGAATACTTTGGATGTGAATAAACAAGAAAAAAATCCCGTTATAAACTCGCACTCCGCTTTGCCTCCTGTCGTTATTGTTTGATCAAACAACACAAGGTTCCCAACAGGGGATGGCTGCGTGACCAGTAGCAAAGCAGGAAACTTCTGTTGTTTAGAAACGGATAGAATATATTTGTCATTTCTTGAATACAGGTGTTGGTGCTTTTATTGTTAAGAAATATATTTTCGTTAATAAATAAAATAAACTCTGAACCGTACCAGCACTACCCTAGACAAGCTACAAGTTTTGTTCTAAATCACGTGTTCCTCGCGCGCTCGATATATAAACCGCGCGTGTTTATTTCTCCGCGCCCGTGGTGGACCCGGCGTTTGTTTGACTCCTGCAGTTTATTTGAGCCCGGATTTCATGAAGCAACGGTTTTTATTAAATATTTTTTTATCTGGCTAATATACCTACAGCTTATTATACCTCAAATAAATACCTAAGGGGCTTATTTTCAACTCTACCTTAGAGGCCCGGCGTTTATTCGGTCCCCGGCTTTTGGTATAGGTATGGTATGGTATGGTATGGTATTTATTTTAAGTCGTAGATGTTTGGAGTGGTTGCCAATCTCCCGAGCCAGGGGTTCATGTTAAAAAACTGAACAGCTCTTTTTCGTCAGTCGTGTAATAAACCTCTCCTTAACCAAGCTTGCTCGGGACTGTCCTAAAAATCGGTATTGATAGAGGGTCTCAATGGGGTTAACCGTTAGCCGTAAAACGGCCAAAAATTTAGCCGTTAGGCGTAAAAATTGGAAAATTTTAACCGTTAGCCGTAAAATATGTTAACCGTAAAAAATCGGTCAGTAATTATAAATAAACCAAACTAGTTCACTTCATCGTCCCAGAATGGCCCTGAGACCTAAAATATGTTTTTCAATAATGGAAATTAATTTTTAACTTTATAAAACAATGAAAATTAACTTTTAACTTCTGTTAACCGTTATGGAAATAAATTAACCGTTAGCCGTAAAAAAGCCAAAATTTTAACCGTTAACTGTATTAGCCACCACCCCATTGAGACCCTCTTGATATACAAACTGATATTTTTATGAACAATAGCATGGCGGGTTTTGGGAGGATGACTCCAGGTATAACTACAAACAGCAAGACAATTGCCTGAATGGGTAATCAGTTATAACAACAATGGCGTGTTTGATCAAGTTATTTGTAGTCCGAGTGATTCTCGACCCTCCCATTACCTAACCCTACTGTCAAGAAATTGGGCCAATATTATTCTCCCAGTTCGGCCCTCGCTCGCTTCCGGTTAAGAAAAGGGAACATATAGCTGGGATTTCATCCTCGGCGATGGTAATACAAGTAAAAGCGAGTTTGCGAGGATGACTTTATGTTTAACTCAAACAGCTGAACAAACGACATAATGAATGGCGAATATATGAACAATGGCGTGTTTGGTCAAGTTATTTGTAGTCCGAGTGATTCTCCGCCCTCCCATTACCTGACCCTACTGTCAAGAAATTGGGCCAATATTATTCTCCCAGTTCGGCCCTCGCTTCCGGTTAAGAAAAGGGAACATCATATAGCTGGGATTTCATCCTCGGCGATGGCAAACAAGTAAGCGAGTTTGCGAGGATGACTTTTTTCTATATAGCTGGGATTTCATCCTCGGCGATGGCAATACAAGTAAAAGCGAGTTTGCGAGGATGACTTTATGTTTAACTCAAACAGCTGAACAAACGACGTAATGAATGGCGAATATATGAACAATGGCGTGTTTGGTCAAGTTATTTGTAGTCCGAGTGATTCTCTCGCGGGATCTAAAGAGTCTATGGCCAAGTCATTTAAAGCTGTCAGTTTTGTAAAAGAGCTATTCAAAGGCCACTCCAAGAGGAGTTCACAAACAAATGATGTAAAAATGCAGCCCTTATTCCATAAGTTGTTATTCCGTTCATTTAAAAATAGAGGCGGTTTTATTTCTTTTTCAATTTTTCCAAACGCCGAACTTCATGAAACGAACTAAACTGAGCGAATTTAGTTCGTGATAAGTTCGACGTTTGGCTAAGTTGAGTTCGTCTTACTGAATTAAGATCGACCAAACGTTCTATCCGTCTGCTTCAGACGGATAGAACGTGTAAAGATCGACTGTGGGACAAACGTATAAATTTAAAATTTGTATGTTATTGTGATTTTAGCCTCGAAATATTCGTTCTTGCTGCTCTGAATTTGCGACGAATTATGTTCGACGTTTGAACCAACGGTCGAGCT
The DNA here is from genome assembly GCF_052425735.1 of Oculina patagonica. Classification (NCBI taxonomy): domain Eukaryota; kingdom Metazoa; phylum Cnidaria; class Anthozoa; order Scleractinia; family Oculinidae; genus Oculina; species Oculina patagonica. The sequence continues at coordinate 45,250,638 of NC_135759.1, forward strand.
TTACCTGTTTGGGTCGACCAAAACTGCAATTTAGTTCCTGATGTGAAGTTCGACTTTTGGCCTGGGACTTGGCCTTACTACACAACGTGTTTTAAAGGACTACACCTACTAACGTTTTTTTTTTTTAGAATAAGAATAAAAACTCATTTTAATAGTAAACTCCCCCAGGCCCAAGGGCCTTTTCAGTTACTATTTACAATAAAAAATAACAAACTTACTACAAATATCTCACAAATATATTCGTTAAATTAAATAAAATATATAATATAAAAGTTAAAAAGAAGAATTGATTATGCCTAAGGTTTGTTTTAAAAGAGGAACAGAGATTTAGCGTTTTTACGGCTCAGCTCTGTATGTGAATGTTCTTTGGCCTGCTGCGGTCCTGAACAGAGGAATTTGCAAGCTCTGGTGTTGGCGGGTTTCTCGTCCATGAACATCAGACCTTTTAACAAAACTTGTTTCTTAAATATCTGGGTGCTAAACTATTTAGACATTTTTTCGTTAAGTTGATTGATTGTACACTCATTTCTCAAATCAGGAACCTAAGGCAGTTGGGACGTAAAATTGTACAACTGTCGACATTTGGATAATTCCTCAAAAAATTGCCCTTTTTCCGATTTTCTTTTTGTATGCATTACCGGTCAGTACCTGCATCGACAAGTTACCTGCGGTCTCCCCCCCCCTCCACCTCTCCACCTTACCCCCCCTCCCGTTGTTATGGTGGTACTTATCAGTTATCTTGTTTGTAGTTAGACAAGAGTTTGTTATTGTAACAGGAACAAAAACGTCAATGGAAAAATTTTAAAACAAGAGTGACTGTTTCTGGTCTCTTTAATTCGTTTTGGATAACACAAGTAACAAATTACAAGGTATTGTGTCTCACTGAAAACTATTCTGGCACCAGCAACACCTAACGATAATTTAATTAAAAACGTGCAAATATTAACAAGGACAAAACTCTCCAACTGCATGTCACGGTTGTTCAAAGGGCGAATAACCTGTCCACCGGAAAAATCGTAGTTGGCTGAATAGTCATTTATCCATCGGAAAGCGTTATCTCCTTGCGGTCCTTTAAACAACCAGGGCCAAGAGCCGATCCTGCTGTGGTACAAAGTTCATACCAATTTCATTACAGAGGATATATAACTGAACATTGAACTTTAGAATACTGTAAACGTCAGCAATGTTAACTTGGTAAAATCCAAGAAACAGGAGGCGTAAACTAAAAATACGACTCTAAGATGCCCCGACGCCTGACATCACAGGTCCAACAATGAAAACCTCCTCCGAGCGAGTTGGCAAAGCGGATGGACACTGGAATACACTTGATTCCAAGATTCTCGAACATCTGGCGAGAAGGAAAAAAACGCCGTGTTACCAAGGAAACCACTTTTTGAAAACTTTTTAAGGGAAAATTTACTCTATAAGGCACGCCTGTTGGGAATCACGGTAGATATTCAGCGTTGCTAAGTCTCCGCATGCTTTGCTGAATACAACTACCATGATTCCCTGCAGGCGCGTCTCATAGAGGTAACTGGCCATTGGTTCTGTTTGTTTCGACTAATTAAAATCTATGGCGTTTGGGGGAGAAGACAAGTTAACATGGCAAGTATAAGATTTTCCATGATCATTTATGAAATCAAACTTAAAAAAGGTAAAAATCAAAAACTGTCAAGAATTAATGATTTTGTCGACTGTATGTGTGGTGGTAGCTGTTTCCATGTGTCGAACCCAACCGACACAGACTCGGGGCGGCTTACCCAAAAGCAAACGTTGGAAGAAAATACACAGAATGCAAAACAGTCCACATTAATTTTCGTTTTGGGGTGAAACGCGACGTGCCAAAAAGGTTCTGGAACGAGCGTGAAATTCCTTGGCACCGCGGGCTCACACGCGAATTCCGCGACTTGCTAATTCGTGTATCGCTGATGTATCGACATCTCGAATAAAAAACAAAAGCCTAGAAAGCACCGTAAAGAAATTAGTTAGTCTGTAGCTTATTAATAATCCTCATCAAATCTACCTTTTGAGTAGTTGTCTCGTTTTTATCGACTACGACCCTGGTTGGATCCAACATAAGAACATTCATGGACAGCCACTTTGACGACATCCATAGTGGATGTGTGTCTGGAATGAGCGGAGTGGGTGGCTTGACTACTGTCCAGCCAGCCTTGTGGAACATGTCAATCTGACGACACGGCCGCTCAGGATTGGACAGAACTAATCCAGGTCCAATGATGTTGAACGTAGCGTCGATATGCATGGGATTGGGATCAGCAAATGACAGTTTGTGAACACGATAACCTCGCTCGCCAAGATGGCGGCTCATCCACTCAATACCAAGGTTGTTAGTAACCTATAATGAGAGAGAAAAAATGCTATAAAAATACCTAAAACAGTTCATCAAGTGAAATAGTAAAAGGAAAAATATTTCAGGAATGTTACGTGAAATTCTACTTGTTAGTCGTCTCCTATAATTCTTGCGTACTTTGAATTCTTTTGCCTGCCTGCCTGTCTGCTTTTCTGTCTGCCTGTCTGTCAGCCTGTCTGTCTGCCTGTCTGTCTGTTTTTTTTCCGTCCATCCGTCCGTTCTTCAGTCCGTCGGTCTATTTTCAGTGTCTATCTGTTTGCTAGTTTGCTTGCTTTTTAGGAATTTACAATGTTTCTAAGCAGAGGTGGTGAAGCTGAGTAAAATAAAATGGAAAATGCTTCATCGTGGATTCTATTTTGGAAGGGCTGGCCCCAATTAGAACTTCTTGGATCTAGGAAACTTCTTGACAAATAACCCTTTTCAAAATCACACCAATAATAAACTAGTTATAGTGTACCGTACCCGATACACAACAACAACTGAGGATGATAAGAAATACCTGACTCCGTTGCACGAATATATCTCGCCCTGCTCGAATGAAATCAGCGGCATCAAAGCAGGGTTCAAATTCTGTGGTCACAAACTTTCCTTCCGCGGCCAACTTGTGCCGGTCTTCAACTGTGCGTATTGGATAGTCCTGGAATTTTATGACAACAAAGTTGAAACTTCTTCCATTTAGATAGTTAACCTACGAGCGGGCTAACATTTGAGAATACACGCGAAAGTGGCGCAGTTGTAAGAACGAGTCGGCGAGAAGACGTCTGGGGCGGAAGCACGAAGACAGCAACTTATTATAGGAAATGTACGTAAATATAAAAAATTCGCCTTAATTTTTGTTAACTTTAATTTCCGCACCGTTTAATAAATAAGTGGAGGTAACGTTTTCTTCAATTAGCGTAGCGAAAGGAAAGCATGCGAGATACTAGTCTGAGACAATAAAACACACCTGACCGAGCTATTTCAACGGGTAATTGGGGTTAGTCTCACGGCTAACAGTTATGGCCATCATCATCATCATCATCATCTGTCCTTCTCGCACCATAGATCCCCGAAATGAACAAAGGCTATAACTTGGTTACTGAAGAAAGTCTGAAGAAGTCGCACTGGAAACTGGGTAGGTGTTATCTTTCGTAGCGACTTTGGAAAGCTGAAGTTTTGACCGTTAACCCTTCGTTGAAGTAAAAACAAATGTCATGTGGTCGTTTTTGTCCGGACTTCGCCACTCTCGGCACGTACTTCTCTAGTACGACTCTCGCTTTGGTTTAGTAAAAATTAAGTAAATAAAAGGAAAAATCATTAAATCTCAGTAAAAATGACTAAAATTATTTAATTTTACAAGTTCCTGGCAAACTAAAACACGGCAATCTCATGGTTTTTACCTGGTCATACAGGGCGTCGCTCATGAGAGGCTTGGGTGCAGTCGTCCATTTGGCACCTCCCTTAAAGTACTCCTTCAGAAGGGGCCGGTAGGCGCGATATTCAAAGAAACGAGACCGCCATGCCATGGGCGCTTCAATGATTTCGTCACCGACCACAAGCAGAATGTCACGTGGCATGGCTGCATATAACCCGGATGACTGAAAATCTGGAGTTTTGTAAACCTGTAAAATATTAAAGGTTAACGAGTTCAACAGAAAAGTGAAAGCTGGAAAGATGAAATGATTATCACGACTTCTAAAGATATAAGATCATTTAAGAAAAGGGGAAAGGTGTTTGCAAACACGCAATAAGATATTGTTTCATTTTCTGTTTTACAAAGGCCTTCTTCCCACCTCTTCAGCTTAATTCTAATACCTCAGAGAAGTTGATTGCTTCAGGACGGCGCACTCTGACTCCTTCGTGTTGAAGAATGTTACAAAATTCTTCAATTTCCACTTGCGCTTTCTTTAGGTGTTCTTTAGGAAAGGATCGGCCACCAAACTGGTAAAAAAATGGCCAGTGTTTCTCATAGGTGTTCGCCTTTACTTCTACAGAAAACTGTGGCACTGTAGCCCCTGAAATAAAAAGTAAACATGTGTATGATTTGCCTCTGTAGACCTATCTACCACAAGGAAAGGTGCAAACATTTATTGTTATTTAAGTTAAAGAGCTTTTGATGAGATTGGCGCAACTGTAATTCTTTGGGGTTAGTTCAAAATGACGGTATAAACTCGTTACAATAGACGTAGACTTGCTCCAAGTCGCTCGTTAGGTCCGCGGGCCGCTGGTGGAGGGGGGGGGGCGGGGGCAGAAAAAAAAAGGGGGGGGGGGGGGGGGGCGTTTTCCGCGAAAAACGAGGCCCAAAAAAATTATAAAAATATAAAAAAAAAAAAAAAAAAAGAAAAAGGGGGAAAAAAAATAGACGTTGCTCTCACGTCCTTGAAATTCCGTAATTCTTTGAAAACCGATGTAGAAGGTCAAGTTTGTTTCCAGAGTTTTAGACAACCTGGAACGAGACTTTTTTTTACTTTTACAGACACAAAACAAACGTGCTATTGTGTAAAAGTACGCGCAAACAAAATAACTGAAACTGTATAAAAAAAGCAATCAAATACCCGGTATACAAACTACAATATGACAAACTGAGCCTCGTAATTCCTCAATTTCCTGGGCGTGGCAGCACGTAAAAAGTTAGAGGCCATATGAATTAACTTGAGTGAATTTCATAAAAAGTAATGATTGAGAAAGAGATTTTACAAACACAATGTAAAAGGAAAGGAGTTACCGTAAATGATCTAATAAACGCCCGGGGCGTCTATTAAATTTTAGGGGTCCTACAGGGGGCGTTAAATAGATATGAGGCGTTTAATAGAGAGAGGCGTTTATTTCCCTTTAACTGAAACAACGGCACAAAAAAAAATAATAACACACGAAATTCGCTCGCGGAGTAAAACAGAAAACAGAGTTTGTGACTAGGAGTCTAATCTTTTCTGCGCTAATTCAAAGCCTGGAGATGTCGTTCATAGTTCGATATCGATGTTTTCATTGACATCGGGGTCAACAGGGTCAACTATGTTGGTATCGTTGGCCTCTTCGATGTCCGAGTCAAGCAGGAAACTAACCGGCTAAATTGTGTAAGTTACTCTAATTACTCTATGGAGCGTTACCTTGGTTTTTGAGGCGATCCTTGGAGGGGGCGTCTATTAGACATGGGGCGTTTATTAGAGGGGGGCGTCTAACACAAACTTAACACCTCAGAGGGGAGTGTTTATTAGATACGAGGCGTTTATTTGAGAGTGGGCGTTTATTAGATCATTTACGGTAAAACGGCTTTATATAGCGCCATTTTATTGCGTTGCCCGTTTTTTTCAGTATTAACTACAGTTCACCTTCCACACGTCCCACGATGACTTCCTCAAGTGGATCCCATTCATTATATGAACAGACTGGGCTTTTTAATTCGTCAGTCTGGGGTTTCTCGCTTTCCAAGTCATCAATGAAGTTATTAGATGGATAGCTTCTAGCCCGTGTCTCTAGTTTGCTTCTAGCAAGCGTCGAACATGCCCGCCAAAACTGAAAGACATCACACAGTTCATGATTTGTGGTAACCATTTACGTTTATCACAATCAGACGCTTTTTTGAAAGAGCTAACTTTTACTTGATTAACCAGTAAGCTTAAAATGTTTTCTGTCTGTCTGTGCACACAAGCAAATTTTTGTAAATCAAAAGAATTTACCCAACCCAAACCATGTTATGTTGACTAAGAAGTGTTCAACGATTCAGAAGAAAGCTTAATAGATCTCCAATTCTACCCTTGCTTTTAATACTTGTTTGCCCTGGGAATAGAATACGAAGACAAACAACTGACGAAAACGTATCTGTAGTCTCTGCAGTCTGCACCATGCAGAACTTCGAAGTGACACGACTCAAGGCTTCGTATTAAATAATTCCGTAAAAAAAGGGTAGGAGTGGAGATCTATAGCTCTCTTCTGAATCGCTTAGCACCTAGTAATCAACATATCACAGTAGTTTGAATTGGCTAAGTTCATTTATTCTAGATAAACTAGAATAAGAAAAAATCGGACTGCCAGACATTTTACAGTTAATGTTTTGAAGACCTTCAATGACCGACTGCCAGATCTTTCGGCCGAAACCGGTTTTAGCATAAAGGTTAATATAGACGAAAGATTTCTTTCCGCGATGAATGAAGTATTTGACCTCGGCTATTTTTGACAGCAAAAATACTATACTTTGGAACCTACCACTCCAAACTTAACCGCTTCACGTCCACGGCAACCACCTTTGACTATTCTCACATTCAGCATGTTGTTTTCGGTTGGATCTGAAATCAGACAAAAAGTTTGTCTAGCTTACATTTATGCTCACGTAAACGACGCTTAGAAGTTTAGGTCGTACTACGTTTGCATTACCCGTACCTTCTCATTCAGATTCGTATCTCAAGGAAATCAACTATCGAAATATCCACAAGCTTTTACAAATTTTTCAAAGCGGCCGGGAACTGCAAACTGCTTGACGTTTTGCACAACTCGCGTACGTCAGCAAGGTGACAAAAACGATTTCTATTGGCTGTTTATCTTTTCCAGTTTGTCACGCAAGGTAATGTTACCGTGACACGGTGTTATTTCACAGAATATAACTTTTGCGTGTACTTTAATTTTTAAAATCTTCTTATTTCAACTGTCGTCTCCTAAGTACAGACAAAACAATCACTAGAAGCTTAGCTTTTGTTCACAACTTCTAAGGCCAAGTAAAAAAAAACCAAATGTTTCTCGTCCCCGCCCGATTCATTCGGCACGCTTGGTCTTAATTGGAGAGGTCAAGATTTATTTTGCAAGTTCGCTTCTGGAGAATTTGACGATGAAGGAAATAACAAAAAGGGGCCCGCCCGCTCTCTTTTTAAAAGAAATCCTGACGAGAAACATTTGTTTGTTTTTTTACTTGGCCTACTGACACGAGCGTGGGACAAAGAAAAAATCTGAGTCCCCGCCGGGAATCGAACAGGGAATTAATAATTTGACTGTTTTGTATGTTTACGCCTTGCAAACGTCTACCGCCGGAAAGATTCACGGTCAAGATCCGATGTAGCCTTAGGTGGATTTCCACTGACGCGTAATTTTTTACGTGCGTTTACGTGCGTGAAATAAATAAGAGCAGAAGCATATGCTTCTGATTAGAGACAATGTATGAACGACTTGCGTACACGTGTACGCATGTCGTTCATACATTATCTCTTAATTTTTTTCACGCACGTAAAAAATTACAGGGTCGTAACCAGGTATATTTTTCCATCGCTGATCCCAAATTTTAGCCTAAAGTTTGATTCCTGATCCCCAAAATGTGTCAACATTTGATCCCTAATTCCATTCTGATTCCATCTGTTTGGCTGACCCGGATCCCATGACATGCCATGACTTGTGACCCGGGATCCGGGGTCCATGATCCCGATCACGAGGCTGTGATCCCTGATCCCCTATACCTGGTTACGACCCTGAAATTACGCGTCAGTGGAAATCCAGCATAAGGGTTTAGCTTTGTCTGCGGCGCAGGATAGAGCCGGTAGCGGAGTTAGCCGTTTATATTCCGGGATTTCTGCGGGTCACTGCCTCTTTTCAGCCGTTTGCATGTTTGTCGTGTTATGCCACAGTTTCAACAGTCAGTTCAGCGGTTTACACTGTACGTCGTGGCCCATTGTTGCTGTGCACTTGAACTGTTGTAACTGTAGTCACTAACTTACGAAAAATGACCGATCTAGACCATCAGATAATAAGGCCTACTTTGGGACCTAAAGTCACCTTTTGCACAAAGTCGCCTAAGGCCGCTTTAACTCGCGCCTAAAATCGCGGGTATTTGCCATCATAGTTAGTAGATAATGTCGCCGTGTTTTTTTCCTCCAATTTTGCGTAAGTCGCACACAGTCGCCTTAAATTGCCAGAGTAAGGCATGACAAAAATACTCAGTTCAGCGATATATTCATCACGAAACAGTATAGATATCAAAACACTACCTCCTTTTGCCAATAATTGAGAATTTTGGGCGTAGTGTAAACATTCGCCTGGTCCTGTTTCTTAAGTAGTAACAAGTAATTTTGCAGTTCAAATAAACCTTGTTGTTATTGTTGTTGTTGTTGTTGTTATTTTTCTACCTTGTTGCAATGTATTAATTATAAAATCTTAAAAATAAAGCTGTGTTTACTTACTTTACACCTTCAGTTCATTAATTCAACAGTCTACATATGGGGTAGTTAAACTCCCAGCCTCTGAGTTTTTTTTACAGTCGAGCTGAATAGAACGCGTTCTGAAACCTTTCGGTAAATTCTAAAACGATGACTATCAGTTGAAGTTCACGGCAGGGCTACGTACTGCTGGGGGATACTGATGCTTGACCGACCATAAATCCGGTCAACTAATAATCTGAATAATAACAACAACAACAACAACAACAAGCTTTATTTGCATGACTGTAAATTTGTTACAATATTGCTAAAGAGTACAAGTTATTAATAATGATAAAATAATTAATTAATAAAAAAATAATAAAAAATGGACAGATTAAAAAAATTAATTACATTGATAGTATTTTGTTACGTGAATCAAAACAAGATGATATAAATTTAATTAATTGCATGGTCACAAAATAATCAAAAGAATTCATAATAACAATGCTTTATTTCATCGGGAGCAACTGAAGCAAACCCGAGCTCACTCTAGCCCTGTTACGATATCATAGAGCTAATACACAGTGTTTTCAATCATGATCAAGAAAAGCTCTGGAAGTACTATTTGGAAAACGAGGGCGAGTGTTTCGTTTCGAGTGTTTGGAAACGAAGCCAGAGTTATACTGTGAGCAGTCTGTCTTTTGCTCTAAAATTCGTGGAACGAACCACAGGTAATCAAAGCGTACTATGAGAGTTTGTATGGATGTACTATAAGAGCTTGTATGTATTTGAAATAAAGTTGAGAAAAATATCTCTTTTAACAGTTGAAAAGTTATAATAAAACTTAAAACCTTACCTGGTGTCACTTTTTTGTCTTTCTAGTGCTTTAGAAAGCCATACGTGCGATTTTCGTCTTAACCGTCTGTTGCGTACTAAAAGAAAGACAAGGTAGGAGAGAATTTTCGTATTTCAGAAATATTCTGTATTTGTCCTTTACCCTGTCAAAACAGCCGCCATCTTGAATCCGCCATCTTGGATTTCAAAATTGTGCTTTAATAAAAACCGTAAAAAGGTGAAAATAATTGCATTAAAGTTCATTTCATTAATAGAAACACGAAAATTACAAATTTGGGAAAACATGCCTGTCAAAATGCCGTTGCCGTGGTGATGTCAAGTTCCTGATACAACTACCAATCCTATCCTAGCAAATTATTCCCAGATAAATTTTAGATAAATTCGCAAAGTTTGGCAGCGTTTAGTTGAAATTTGGAAAATTTGTAAGCGTTCAAAGTCAGCGCGGGCCTCAAACCCCCCCCCCCCCCCCAGTCTAAATAGGATTAGTTAGCATTTAAAAAACACTTAAAAGCCACAGCATGGCCACAGCATCTAATAGACCATTTGCATTATGACGTAAATGCGCAAAGACTTCTGGTAGTTGTAGTTAAGTTCGCGGGAAATTTTGAATCGTCATCAAGCCCGCTTGGCCAAGAAAATCGTGTTGGAGATAAAGAAAATTACCCTCACCGAAGAATACGTCCCTGTGGCTTCATTTAAAAGGCAAAAAGCAAGCTCTCAGTATAAACCAAGTCCGTTTAAATGAAAAAAGTTCTGCAAGATATCGTTTATTTGCTTGGTTGCGTTTTGTAGTGAAGTTTCAACGAGTGTTTCAAATTCCTCCAGTGGAGTCTCAGTCGCGCAGTTATTTATTTAAGTTCCTAAAACTTTTGCTTGCAAGGTAATATGTATATATTTTTTATTTTCAAATAATTAACGAAGACGCAATATTTTACCCTTTCTAAACATGGGGGAGTACATAATGTCTACACTCGATAAAATCTTTGAGGCTCATCGTTCAAGTCTCACAAGTAATCGCTCATCAACAAAATTATGTAAATAAAATTTTATTTTTTTCTTTGTTCGTGAGCGGGCGGTATTCTACAAATCCTGCGATCTGATTGGTTCCGAGAGCGGGCGGTATTTTCCAATCCGGCCCGCTCAGAGCGGGCGGTATCCGTTGCGAGATGAATCGTCGAGTGAATTTTCCGCGCGAAATCATGTTGCAGTCTTGTACGAACGAACACATGAAAGATTTGCTCTGCAAAATCGAAATAGCTGCTCACCAATCGTTGTAAATGTGAAAGGACAAAATAGAAGTGGAATTAAAGGCCTCGAAGTTCTTCTAAAGGCGAGTATTCATTTCTTTATCGACAAAATCGAGTTCTAGTTTCGTAGTTTGTTGTTGTTTGTCATTTGTCTTCCCAGTTTAGTAAGCGAGGAGAAATAAGCGGACGTGCCACAAGAAGTTCACAAATGCTGAACATTCCTCTTTTCAAGTCTGCCAGTGGTCAGAGGACGTTTTACTACAGAATAGTCAGTATCTGGAACTCCATGGATAGCTCTCTAAAAACTCTCGAGAATGTATCTGCTTTTAAGTTTTATCTTAAACGTAAACTTGTCAAAGATTTTATAGATTCTTAATCCTAGTTAATTAATTTTAAGTATGAATATCATCTTAGAGTTTTTAAGTAGTTTTAAATTATTATTGTATTTATTTCATTGTCTTTGAAAAGCCTCTAGGGGGAAAGTCAATAAAGTATGTATGTATGTATTTCGCAATCCTTTTAACGCCATTACGGTAAGCTGCACCGGTTTTTAACTTTAATTTGGGTGGCAACTGCCTTTTTATCGGCCACTTTTTTGCCAAAACAAAACACTAGTTGACATCATTCAAGAAAATGAGATTCTTTAATTAAAACAGTCAAAATAATTCTCGCAATATTGTGCCGTACGTCTGAACTGCGCATTTCATTCAGTTTCACTTTCGCACTGTTTATCGCAAAAGAAATTCTGCTGGAGAACAACGCAGAGTTTATTAATTCTTTAAAAACAAGTATGTATAGCTGTACCGAAACTGTCTTTCAGTCAGATAGTATTTTTTAGTCCGAGAATTACTATCCTACGAACACAATTCCTTTCAAAACATTCATCGAGAAGCCGAATCGATAAGCGTATAAATAATGGTAATAGGACTGAGTGGAGTCCAATTCGGTCTGTAATCATACGAGTGATTTACAAAATCGGACGACCGCGAAGCGGGAGTCCGATTTGTTTAATCACGAGTATGATTACAGACAGAATTGGATGACACGAAGTCCAGTTACCAATTAATCAAAACTATGACAAAATTTGAGAAACAAATTAAACTAATCTTCGGTTAAATGGTTAAACGCCTTTAAAAATATTGAAAAACATAACAGTTTACTCCACGAAATGCACAACATCAGCGCGCGCAAAATGACGCGTACTGTCCAATTACACTGTCCAATTACAAGCATGACGCGTACACTGTCCTATTAGTGCTCAAATCGGGCTGCTGATAACCAACCACGTTCGAGAATTTTGTTATAGTTTTGATTAAAGTGTTTATAAGCTTATGTTTTGTCAATAATAATGCTTTGGCTCGATTTTACATTTATGCTATATTTACTACTTCAATTTCTTTTATTGAATCTCTTCAGTGTCAATTTAATATGCTAAACCTTTCTGTTAGTTCGGTTCATTTAAGCGAGGCTATTTTATTCCGAATTAAATAACAAACAGGCAGCATTTTACAGACCTTTACACTCTTGCTAATCCGTCGATCGACACAACATTGAAATGACGCGCGCATACAAACAAAGATTTTATGACAAAATCTTCCTAGGTTTCTTTTAAAAACAAATAAAGTAGGAAAAAAAATAAAAACGTTATTCACCAGCCTTGGTCGGTCCGTATTGGGAAAAACTGTGCCCTCGGTCTTGGAACCGCCCTCGGCCCCCAATACGCGTTGGTATTGAAACCAGAACTCCTAATCGACGAGTTGACATTTCCAGTACAAAAAACAAGAAAGCTTCTTTGTTAAAGAAAATTGCAATTACAGTTCTAATTTGACGAAAAAAGGAATACAATTTTAAGATAAATAAACAAATAATCTGTATTCACCTGCAAAGGGAAGTTTTGATTGATCAGCTTGGAAATCCTTTATCATTGATCTTCATGATTAATCGATGAAGCTCGATTGAACGAGGAAAATTATTTGACTCGTTTCTCTGTCTCACTGTTAAAATAAATTAAACTGACCGTCCCGCCGATCAATCATGATATATGGTAAATTTTCTAAGCTTTTCAGTCAAGAATTAATTCACCTGCGATCGATGGAAGCGATCGTTTGTTGAACGTCTGAAAATAGATGATGAACAAAGTCAATGGCTTGCCTTGCTTTCACTTGATTCCACACAAATTTTTAGTCATATCCTAGACTCGTCCTTTCAAGTAATCTGTTTCCAGCGCGCGATTTTTTGAAGCTGTGATTTTAGGCTAAAATTATTTACGAAGAGAAGTTGTCGGCCGCGATGAATGAAATTCTACCAAGTCAACTCCGCCACACAACGTACATATTAAATTTACTTGAACACGAACAATATTTGTCAGTCAATTTTCATTCCAAAGCTATTATCCTGTTTTCTATATTTTTGACAGGTAACTGAAATATGAATGTATATATAAGCAAATTTCGAAACGACAAGAGCGTATAAAACTTTAGCCGCTCGACTAGCCGCTCGGCTTCAAATAAATGTCATAGATGTCCACCTTCCCGCTTAGCTGCCCTTAGCCAATCACAAGCCAGAAATGTTTTTTTTCCCGCGAACCTAACTACAACTACCAGAAGTCTTTGCGCTTTTACGTCATAATGCAAATGGTCTATTAGCCGCAAATAACCTGTTTTCTTATTATTTTGGTCATGTAATATCCGAAATTACAAAAAGTTAAATTGAAGCTTACTAATGCTAGTTAGAAACTCTAATGAAAGGCGACGGCCTAGTCAGGAGGCCCTTGCAATAAGAACTAAACTAACCAATGAATACAAGGCAAAAACGATGCTGACAACAAAGGTAGCAATGGTGACTTCTTTTCGAAAAATCACTGTGACGAAAGCATGCAATTAATTTACAAAGCAAAATAAAACGAGAATCTAAAACTTCTGCACTTAATCGAAAACTAAAGGTAGAAAATTCCTAACTTACATAACAGTCCTGCGCTTGCCTCTTGTGACTTGCTTCTTGTCTTAATTTTTGTTTCTCTTAAGGCGTGGAAACAACTGAGCAAAACTACATGAATACGTGCGGAAAATCAAACAAACGACTTCATTGTTCTTTATTATTATCATCAATAAATGGAAACATAAGTGGTTACGTAACCCTAGACTACAATAGACCGTACAGCGGTAGTTACACAATGCATTTCGAGGCCCATTGTTGCTGTGCACGCAAACTCTTGTAACTATAGTCACTTTACTTTCGAGAAACGGCCGATCTAAACCTTGAAGTCACCTCCCGCACAAAGTCGCCTGAGGCCGATTTAAATCGCGCCTAAAAACGCGTGTAGTCGCTATGTTTTCCCGCAAATTTTGCATAAGTCGCATACCGGTTGCCTTAAATTGCCAAAGTAGGCCTGACGCATCAGGATAGATATCAAAACACTACCTCCTTGTGCTCTTAAAGTTAGTAAAATGCTTTGTTTTATTTTAAAGAAATACATACAAAAAAACTTCATTTGTGTTTTACGTTAACTCAGTTAACTGACGTGAATAATATTAAAAAAACATATTTCCAATTTTTTCCACACGTATTTTGTATTTATGTATAAAATAAAGTCAGCTGTTTGTTCACTTGTCCTTTAATTTATATTTAACAAATAAAGAAGCCTAAGCCATGTTTTATACTGTCATAAAACACTCCGGGCATTTGAGAACACTCGAGAAATGTAGAAAACATGAGCTGCAGAAAAGCTATTGCCTCGGATCTTCCCGTATCGGTAAACCTTAATTGTTGTCACAATTTTCCAGCACGAATAGACGATTAAAGAGAAGATTCTCGAAGAAAATCTGCGAAAGAAAACTCTCTCGCTCGCTTTCCTTGCGAGTTTCATTCAACTCAAGAAGTGAACACCGCGCCACATTTTTCCCGCGTCCTCATATTTTCACTTCGTTTACATCAAAATGAAATATCCAGTGGATTTATACTCAAAAAGGAATGAATAAATAACAATTATTCCACGAGCTCGCGTTGGATATGAGATGGTAGATACAGTCAACTCTCGCCTTGCGGACACCCCGCTATTGCGGACACTCGCTATTACGGACAAAATCCAGCTCCCCGGCGAATAAGGTTTGACTGGAAATGACTCCCGCTATTACGGACTCTCGCTATTACGGACACTAAACGACGCCCCGAGCGTGTCCGCTTTAACGAGAGTTGACTGTAGTCAGCGAGGCGCGTAGCGCCGAATTGGTTATAACGATCTCATATCCAACAAGCGCGAGTTGAATAATTGTTTTATCAGCCCAAAGAATTGCAATATTTTTGTTCCCCAGCTGTTTTCGTTTACGCGTATTGACAACCATATTTGTGGCGAATGGTATATGAGCTCATATACTATTGCCTGTTAACTAATCAAAACGCAGGAATTGCAATATGCCATTGCTAGTTAGCCAGCTGGTTAGCTCTTTGTTCACTTGTGTCCTCAATATGACGACACAAGTTAACTTCCACCTGACTAGATACAAAAAATACTTCGTGAAAAGTACGCGCGTACGGTATTTACGCACGAGTTGGTGAAGTATCAGAAATCAAACGAGTGAGCGGAGCGAACGAGTTGAGATTTCTGATACAAACCAACCACAGGCTCCGCGTAAAGTCACTGATCGTAAAAAAAATGTATCAATAACTATCTAATTGAAATAAAGTTTTTTCTAGATTGTAATTTACACATTTTTACGATAAGTGACTTCCCCATGCAGTTTTCTATATACACAAGCTGTCCCATTGAACCAACGAGTGCGTAAATACCGTACAAAGCACTTTCCATGTATGTGGTGTTGTGTTTGTAATATACGTACTGGAGTGTTTGGCACCTCCCTGGGCACATCAGTCGAAGAAGCAGTGGAAATGGTTTCTAAGTGGGCAGCAGCATACTACACATCCGAATTCAAATTTAAAAATGCCAACATCACATGCTGTTTTCTTACCTTGCATCAAAATTCCGATGGCAAAATGCATGGTAAATCCATCAGACAACGAAATGTAAGACAAGATAACACAATGCACAGAGCAGGCACTTTGCCTCTGAACTTATATGAACTTAAACTGAAACGGTCTTGTAACCAGTAAATCATTGAATTCACCAATAGGCATGGAAAGTGTTCGAAGTAAAAGTGATGTGCCGCCTAGTTCAAATGAGGATGTCAGTTTGCCACCAAACTCTCGTATTAAAAACAACGAACAGGTAGACAGCTTTAGCGGCAGTGACAGTGACTCTGAAGAAAGAGGCACACGGCGCTCTTAAACAACACTGAGCACTATCCGTCCAACCAGGCTTGGGAGATTAAAATCACTTATAAGTCAGATGACAGACTGCTTGCTAGCAGGAATGACAGCAACCAGAATGGTAGGAGCTTGTAACCTAAATAATCGCTACAGCTTTCCTTCTTTCACGGAGTACAGTCTAAAAGGATCATATCGCCTTCAGAGCATCTTCACAAATCATCGTGAAATTTTTGGCCTTTGTTGGTTCGTATTTAGAAGCCGTAATTTTGCGGATGCGAGGAGAAAATTGCTGTATTAAACTGGGATTTTTTTGAATTATGCTAATGGGAAATAGATTTTAACACTGGGAAGTGGGATTTTGAAAAAAATGGGCTGGGAAATGGGATTGGTCCCCCCCCCCCCCCCCAAACCAAGCAATCAAGTCGCTTCACGAACGAAAGTATACATGTAGCAGAAACCGAAAGAGATGTCTTTGATCACTGTTTATACTTTCGATTCGTTATCGAGAGTGTTATTTAAATCGCAAAGGAGTATGAGTGCGTGTGTGCCGTGTTGGGGAAGGAAGGGGGCTATCTGAACATAGCCAAATAACATTATTCTAAACACTATAAATTTGATGTCAAGTTTATATGCGTCTGCGAGGCCGTTTGTATTTTATCTACGGAATGAAACATCCTTTTTTGTCTCTATACTTTGAGACATCATAACCACGTCATTTCACTCCCAAGATGGCATGCATAAATAGATATCAGTATCAGCCATTCGAGTTTGCCTACTGTGTGCCACAGAGAAAATGGTATCAGTTTTTATGACATAGCAAATACTTTATTGAACATCTTTTGAAGACTTGGATCAGTAACATCTTGAGATAATAAGTGAAAAACGGTAAACTGATAAACAAACAAACAAGCAATTGAGTATATTTGCCCGATATTTCAATTTTCAAAACAAATCATTGTCCTTTTAGTGCTATTTCTCTGAAGAGCGCGATCGCCTCTCCGTGCTCCTGTGGTCAATAATACAAAATACACAAAAGAAAGTACGAGCTTATTATAAGACTTTTTACAGTTCATAGCGCGCAGTAACTGACACAATATCGTTTTTTTTTTCGACTACAGCAACAACAATACAAAAGTATTACAGACTGCAGTTCAGTCGGTTTCTTCTCATAAAAAGCGTCTGACAAAAACATGAAAAAACATGGAGATTTTAGGTGCCGCTTGCGCGAGAAAAATAAACTAAAATAGCTTAAAATAACTTGTTAGAGTGAAAATCACGGCAGGAACAACCAGCAAGAGGCTTGGCATCAGCGCAACACTGAAAGATTTAGAGACATCTGGAACATGCACAAGTGGACTACAGAGATCGCCTTTACAGCATGCGATGTCACACTTGGCTTGGTAGCCTCCCTGGTTGAACTTCGCGCAGGCTTTAAGCTGTTCTTCGGCATCATGGCACATGGTTTTGGTTGCGCAGCCATAGGAGTAGCTTTTAAAGGCGAAATGGTCTGACATCACTTCAGTGGAGATTTTGGCGCAGCAATCTGCTACTTCAGGACATGTTAACTTCTTGGTGTTCTTGCTGCAATCCTCCAGTGATGTGGAGCTCAGACAGTGGTAACATTCCAAACTGCTGACTGTTATAAAAGAAAAGAAAATCAAATAAAAAAGCCGAGATTGACTACATAGGCTTTAAAGGGAAAATGGTCCCTTTGCAGCTGGTACAAATAACACCTTGTTGGAGGGCATGTACGCTTTGGGACATCCAAAACAAAAGTCAACCACGACTGGTTGAAGTCGCTTTAGTCGCTTTGTTTTGGATGTCCCAGCACGTAGCTTGCCTCCAGCAAGGTGTTATTTTGTATTTGTACCATGTGATCGTTAGCTGTAAATCGCTCACGGTTTGTTCAGGATTTTATTTTCAGAAATTTTCAGCTACATGAATCTAAATGGATCGAACATATTATCAGCAACTTGGTCCAGTTGACTCAAAAAGTATTCTTCTGTCCCTACGTCCACAGTCCATTCCATTCCTGTTTGTTATAACTGTTAGTTTTGTTCGACCTTCAGAAAAAGCTTCCAGCATCTAACAATGCACAGAAACTTCAAGTTGACGAATCAAACTGTCAGGAAAATTACCTCCCAGCTCGATCAGTAAATCCTGTAATGTGCGTCTGAGCCTTAACTGAGAGAGCTTTGGGAAGTGAACATTCCTGCGCTAATTATTAGCCTCCATTATGACATTGCCTCCATTATGACACTGCAAAAAATATGACCGATCGGCAATCGACGTTGCAGCACTGTTGCCTTCTGTGGGACACAAAACTAGCTACATTCAACGAATGTCGCTCCAGGCATCGGAGAATTGTGTTTTGAGGCCTTGTCTATTTTCATTTGCCGCATTGCGGACGCATTTTTGGGTTGATAACAAGCTAGAAGTTCTTAACACTGGGTTAAGCAGGAATGTTAATTGAACTGAACCATATTCATGTTGAATTCGAAATAAGAAAGTAGCTTACCTGTCAGTGGAAGAAATAAAGCCACATACAGGAATACGAACCGATTAGTGACCTCAACCACCATCTTGAACGATCAGCAAACTAAAGATTTGCCTGCAAGCTTATTTGCAAAGTTGATCCAAATGTTCTCAAAACTGTCACGCAAGATCGGACACACAGCCAACATTTTAATGAGGAATGCTGACTGGCTTAGTCACTGAACCATAAATATATTCTGTCCACTCCGCTTCTTCTATATATTAGGAGCTCTTTATGAAGCTCCAGGGGGCATGTTTCTTTTCGAGACCTCCGACGGGGCCCCCGGGACAGACTAAACCGGCAGAAAGCACGGGCTTACTGTAATTCGTAAGGCAGCAGAAATCGAATGTAAAAAAAGTAAAATAAGAAATTTAAAGGTGGAGGACAACTCAAAAAAGTAAAGCTATTATTTTTCTATTCATAAACTTTCTTTTAGAAAAAGAGTGTGTGAGGGTGTGTGGCGCGCTAATATTGATGGGGGCCACTGGTAGCTCTGTAGGGGAGCCTTCCTTAGCGAGATGGGTTTATATACTGTTTGAATCTGGTGCAAAGCGAGTGAGAGAGGATGGCGCGCAATACACCCGAATCTTTGTCATCAACGTCCGAGGGAAAATACATAATTCCAGAGTGCCCAAATTACCCCCTGAATTGAACTCCACTTGGTACAATCACTATTCCCAATGAGACAGAGTGAAGTCATATACGAGAGATGCGGAGAGGGATGCGAGATGCGAGAGAAGCGGAAGTCCGATTTGTTTGACCAAACTGGATGGTACGAAATCCTGTTGCCAATTAATCATAACTATTTAAAAAGAATCTAGAAGAATAGTAACAAGGAAAAAACATTGATGTATTGTGTTTTAGTACTGCTTAGGTCAAGGTATTATACAATGTCAAAGTGATGTTGATAGCGGCGTCTTAATAATGACGCTCATATGTAAAACCGTCAAATTACGAAAATATCCCACCCCCAACCTGCCCGACAAAGAAAAAATTAGCGCTCAAATCAGACGAAAAAAATCCTTCCTAAAATAAGCCCTCCTGAATACAGTCAACTGTCGCAGAGATGATGCTATCGACAGAGCTGTCTTGAATTGTAAATCTTATTTATTCTTTTGGTAATAAAGCGTGTGTTGTTGCGCTTATATTTGGTTGTGGCTCAGAAAGAAACAACTTTTCCGATTTTAAGCCTCAATATCGCAAGGGAGGAGGCATCCTCTCTTGCAATATAGTTACGGTTAGAGTTTTACTATGGTATTCTTGTTTGCCTCCCGTTTTTCCTCGGGGATGGGTGCGGCTACACGTTAGCTACATACATAACCTTTTTTCAGTCCAAACAGAAACCCAAAGATTATTTGTTAAACACAAATTTCACGAAAGTGAGACTATTTTCTACAGCAAGGGGAAAACACTAGTCCCTCATACCCTGGATGTTTGAAAGCAAGACTCGGAATAAATATCTGGCATAACCTTTCACTGCATCTAATGGTAACTAAGCCAATGAGTATTGGTGAAAATATGGAAATAATTTTTTCATTTGTTTGTCAAGTCTTAATTTCAACCAAAATGTTTATTACATTCATCACCATTTGATCAACCAATCAATCCATTCTTGTTCCCAAAGCCGCCTGTCCCTCAGCCAGTGGGGCCTCCATACAAGCTCTGGGGACATGCAATTTGATTGGCCAGATTTTGGGAATTTAAAATCTAGCCAATCAAATCAACCATCGCTTTCTTGAAAGATATTTTAAAAGGGTTGATTTGATTGGCTAAATTTAAATTCCCTTTATTTATATTTGGCCAATCAAATCACGTGTCCCCAGCACCACCTTTTTTTCATGTAAAAGCCCTTCCAACTAAGAGGGGCAGGTGGATCTGGGGATGACAATGCCAATCGATCAATATACATGATTTTTGCACTTTTTAAAACTTCCCTAGCTTTTTCAGGTCTGGAATGTCAATTTTACAACTTGTGGATCGAGCAAAGAAACAGATAAGACAGACAGCAAAATAAATCAACACTGACTTTATTATTTACAGAGGCAATGTCAGCGGCAAGATCATACTTGTATGTCTGAGCAACGATACCACTGTTATTACCAGTAAATAGTAACCCTTCTATGCTCTGCTCTCTGCTTAAAAGTCTACCAACAAACAGTTCCTTTGGCCTTAACACCTACATTACTTCTGAAAATAGGAAGCTCCAACAAGAGAATTTCCATTTGCTTTAACAAATAAAAAAAATAACACAATAATCAGTGTTGATTTAAATCATTTTGCTTTTAATTGTGCGTCATTCTTTGATGAGGTATTTAATTCTGTTTCCTCCTGAAGGAGCAACCTAGCAAGAAAAAAAGTGCATTAACAATAGTTAGAATGACACTAGTCCAAGGCAGGCTAAAGTGTTCCCTGAGCTCCTCTCAAGGGTTTCAAGAAACAAGAGAACATTGCCATAAAATAATTGGAAACAAGGGAACAAAAGGAAAATAAAGCTGGGAATACAGGAACAGAAGCTGTGTTTCTGATATTTTTAGAAACAGGGATCACAAGGGAACAGAAGGGAAAATTTTTGGGAAAGGGAACATGGACCCCCCCTCCCCCCCTGTACATGCCAGTCATGGCTGCGAATAGTGCCTGCCATTATAATGCTATTGGCAGAGCTTTGTCACAGACACATCTGGGATGTAACTTGGATAGATCACCAATGCTATTCAAGGCTATATTACAGGCATGGCTGTCAAAGAACACAACACCAGAACAACAGAGTGGTTTCATTGCAAGAAAAGCATCACACAAGAGAGTTCCTGGATCTTAATACCAATACAGTCAGAGCCAATAAATTAACACAGAGACCGTGTCAACTGATGTCCATAACAAGCATTCAGGGGCCAAAATGGCGTTCCTTGGGGTTTCTTGGACTTCACTGTACAGCTGATTTACAGGGTACCATTTTGTTTCACCAAATAAATTTTATGCCAGAACCTGGCATTCCATACATACCTTCTGTTAGTCTGGCCCGCCCTCCTGTGGGTTGACACAGCACCATGGAACATGATACACACAGGACAACTGTCTGGGCATGGCTGAACACAGTTGTGATCTTGTAGCAACCTGCAAAGACAATCCACATTAATTTTCATAATACACATCATTTCATCGATAGCTAGCACACATTTTAATTTTTTCATGTAACCTAATTACATGTGTTTAGATCACAAAATTTATTAGTTCACATTTTTGCAATTTTCATGTAACCTTATTATATATGTTTAGAGATAATCTCTTCATAGAAAGAGAAATAGAGAATGCACAGCCTTATCCACTGTTTGTACTTCAATATTACCACCAAAGGATTTTTGAATACAGCTTCATGTATTTCAAGAAATGTCAGAACCAAATATCGACTTGACACAAGGATACTGAATGATAGTCTGCGTATTCATTAGAACCAGATTGTATTTGATATGTGAAGCATTTGTTTCAGTCCTCAAGAGATCTTTTGTTTTTTAGTTTTCTTTTCCACCTTTGTGAGGCTTTGGGTTTTGATAAATTCTGCTCATTCGAAGATTGTGAAAAAAGGTAAAACTCTAATTCAACATGATAATCTTATCAGTATTCTGCATGTTCTTATCATCAACCACGTTCACAGCAGGCTAAAACTATAGTTTTTTTCAACAGGGCTGCAATCACCATTCCTACTAAGAAGTGAAATTATAGTTACCCAAATCTATCATTTTGCGACATCAGTGCATTATTTAAGTTTGTGTTATAATGCAATTCTGGTGAGTTTTACGTGTGATAAATTATTGGTTTTTCCAGAAAATATTTATACCTATACCACAGGCGAAAAGCGTGGGGGAGTTCCAGATCTTGGATTTTCATAGGGGGCTGACAAAAGTGCGTTCCTTGAAAATGCTAATTTTGTGGGCTACTAATTAGTAAATAAGGCATGAAATGGTGACCGCGTCGCCCAAGCAGGATACAAGGTAAGACTTGTTAGTATCAATCGATCAGGCATGAGATTGTGTTCATTTACAGAAAAAAAGCCTCAACATTGATGAATTTCTTCATTCACTCTTTTTTTCTTGTCAAAGCCGACCCACAAAATATTTATAATATTTAGATGGTGGTTACATCAATGCACTTGATCCTCGTCGATTGTAATATCTTCCAAGTGTACACACATACATCACATCATATTCTTATTTTTATGTTCTGTACCAGTTTGGGGCAGTGTCAAGTTAATGTAGGTTGTATCTGTTGAACAAGGGTAAGGAGAAAACTCTTTTTTTTTTACGTTTTCATCCCAGAATTTCCTGAGTCATAATGACTCCCTCTGTTACAGAAATTGAGCAATTTGAAATAATTTGATGTCAAATATGCCAAATTGGGCATATTTGCGAACCCTGCCGGGAATTCAAAAGGGCTTGACAAAAAAATGGCAAAAATCTAAACGGGACAGGGGTTAAGAATTATGGAATTCTGAGGGCATAATGTGATAACACATTTTGCAATTTCAGAAGGCAAGGCGAGGGGGGGGGGGGGGGGGAAGGGGAGGAGGTTAAAATGTTGATGCTACCAGGTAGGGTTTGGATATTTTCTGGAATCACCCAATAGCTGTTAATACAATTGAGATGTTGTTACAGTTTTGCAGTCCTGTAACACAAGTGCTGGATTTCACCTTGAGACAATCGGAATTAAGTACCACATATTGACCACTCAATCATTCTACCTCGCTTAATCAGGAAAAGACTTTACCTGGACATTTGACGTCCATGAAGTAGCTGTTTGGGCTTTGTACAAGCCGCTTGAGTTTGTGCTTTCGTTTTTCTTCCTCCACAGAGGGATGCAAAAGATCTTTAAACAACTAGAAAAAATTGACAAGTTAAGACCAGAACAGAATGATTACTTTTACAATACCCGATTCCCTCTATAGCGCGCGCCTGCAGGGAATCACGGTAGTTGTATTCATCAAACCACGCGCGAGACTTAGCAAAGTGCTTTGCTGAGTCTCGCGCGTGGTTTGATGAATACAACTACCGTGATTCCCTGCAGTCGCGCGCTATAGAGGGAATCTGGTATTGGGCCCCCTTTTCTTTTTAACTTCCTGAGTGACATTGATCCTGCAGAATTAACATGTTACCCTGTTCCCCTCCATACATAAGTAGCTTTAAAGTAACAACACTTGTTTGCATTTGACAGTTGTTATAAGTTGACTTTGCTCTAACAACGCAAATCAATATTTTGCAACTACCATTAGTACTATGAAACACGTAGCTTTTATAGAATACACCAATCCATCGTGCATAAACTCCCACCTCAAGCTAAAATAACCACATAATTTTCACGATCAATGGCTACAGTTAGCTTTGCGGATACTTTTGCTGATTTCAGCTGTTTTTTTTTTTTTTTTGAGCCATTGTAGCCATCTACGCTTTAAACGTAGGAGTTGAGCCATTAGAAAAATATTCAATGCCTTGCACACAAAGCAGTTCATTCCACGAGGGAATTAAGTTCTGCACACAGCTACCAAGTTCTGTTTAGCAATCTTGATTATGACAAAACGATCTATCCCAATCCAATTTTGGTGAATTAATTCATTAAAATGTTCACTACAGAGGACGGCTTTGAATCAAATAGGAACGTTTCTTAAGAAGATCAAGGTTTTAAGGTTAGCACTTGGCTTCAGATGAAAGCGAAATCAGTAGCTTAATGTTTTCTCAATGTTAGAACTTTTACAGGAAACATTCCAGTTCTTACAGTGAGAATACGCTTTTTTTAACTGGGGAATCTCAAGATAACCCAATAAGCTAGATTTTGATGCATTTTGGACCTTTGAAGTCCCTCAGGAAAGGTACAATAAAGCGAAAAGTATTCACTACTAACCGGCATGGTTTTGCCTTCGAATCGAAAGACCAAAAGAGAGAGAAACGTGCGCAGCGCGAAAAGATATGCGGGGCGGCCGCTGAGAACCTGCAGGGTGTCAGTTGCATAACGTGGTGCAATAAGGGACTGGGGACCATAACAGTCGCTTGTATGAGCCCGCAGTTTTAACCGAAGAAATTGGTAAGCAACACAAAAGTTTTTCAGTGTCCAGACATTCCAAATTTTGCAGGAAAACTCTATGAAGCAAGCAAACAAGACTCCAGGAAGAACTGAAAACAATAACATATATTTTATTTTTTTTTTAAAGTGTTATTTCAGTTCACTCCTGACCTGCTGGATTAAGTAATAAAAAATTAAGTTAAAAATAAAGAGAAGTGCAGTAAATGAACTGTTTGGATATAGAGAAATTAACATTTTTCTTTGATACACTTCCTATCCAAGTTGCTTTTACTGTCGACTTTTGTCCTAAACACCGAGAAGACCCTGGGAACGAGATTTGCGCACCGGAAGTGAAGAAATGACATTGACAAATCTTTGGTAACGCAATCATCGAGTCAAACATCTTATATTATCTACCTTACTTGCTGTTAATATTTTTCATAAATACGTCTTTTCCCTCTGGGGTTTTCTATAAGACATGGTAACATTTGCTATTCACTGCAATTTATTGGTGCGAATAAAACTCAAATAACAAACTTTACGTGTTGCTATTTTTGGCTGTTTTTCAAACACCACTTCCGGCACGTGAACTGGCTATTGTGATGACAGAATCTACTCAGTGACGCGAGCCAATCAAATCTCTCAAACCCACTCAAATCAGTTGTTTGGCTCCATGATATTCGGGCGCAAAACAGAAAAGTTTTTTCATCGCCGATTTGAAAATTCATTTTCTTCTAAAGCCGGTATAAATGAGAAAACGTTACGTTTGCCCTTGTTTTCGCTGGGCAGATTAACAAAATGAAGCCATTACTTTAGTTAACACTCTTGGAAGACAATGAAGCCAGGCGAAGGTAAGCGAGTGATGGTATTCCTATTTTCAGGGCAATTGCTGACGTGTTTTTACATGAATGTTGAAGCTAGATTTGCCTCTTTTTAATGCACTTTAACGCCAAATCTTCTGTAAAAATTTATGGCATTTATAAGGTAAGCTGTATTAGTTTTACAAAGTCATTTTATATTCGAACGATTCACCAGTGGTGAGAACATTCGACCTGAAGCTTATGTAAATTTCTTCTTAGGAAAACCCGAAGTTTATTGATGTGTTGTGTTCGCAACCAATTAAGCTTACTCCCGTCAGATTTGTGTACATACAGCGAGCCATTAAATCACACTGCAGTTTGAGTCTAGCATGGCACTGTTAGGTTACTAGAGTAGCACTTCCCTTGAATATAAACTATGTCGTTATGCAAATCTGCAGGTACAAGCATGTTTTCTTGCATGAAATATTCTTCATCCTGTAAAGTGTATGTTTGCTCGCTTGTGTTAAGCTTTTAACATACATAAGGCCGTTTGGGGGTTATATAATACACTTTATTTTGATTTTGGCAGCTCTAGTTTCTGGATAGAACAGTGCTCTTTATTAAGAAAAAAAATAAAGAAGCTGCAGTCATCAGTGATATAAAACTTGCATGAAGACAGACCATTAATTAGAATGTAGCTTATATATATTGTGATGTCTGGTTTGTATTATGCATACATGAGTCATACGCCTTTGAAAACAGATAACACTACATTGTAAAATGTTCTCAATTATCCATGTACATGTCAGGACATACATCCATGAAAAATCATTTATAAGAAAATAATAAAATTACAAGATAAATTCCAGAAGATACAAATATATAAATTGATAAGGACTCTGAGGAAAAAAACATATAATCCAGGCCCGTAGGGTGGGGGGGTTCGAGGGGTTCGAACGAACCCCCTAAAATTGTTGAAGTCGGCATTTTGGGGGGGTTGAAAAGATAAAAAAAATTACACAAAACAGTCAAAAGACTGTGGCCGGTCGATAACACGGACGACTGTACATTCCTTGCCAGGATTATCGGAGGTAGCCTCAACATTTTGACACTATAATGAGAAGTTCTAATCTTTTGGATTGGTTAATGAGGCCTTCCAAGGAGTTTTGGCAACAGGCGACATTGCTCCAAAATTGCTAAAAAGTAGTGACAATCTTGTTCAAGAGCAACGACAAGCAACAGAAACTAGCACTAAAAGGATGTATATTTGGGACAGCGACAACGTTTCCCTCACCAAATAAGCGACTGGTGGGTTAAAAATGAGGGACATAGCAATCTCAGACAACCCCTTGGAAGGCCTCGTTAATTGATGTTCGTCTTGCTTTCCATCCTCGTCGTGGCGCCCGCGGCAATCAGAACTAGCAGTTAGTTGTCTGGATAAGCAAGCATGCGCATTTGTCAGAAACCAAATTTTCAAGATGTCTAAATGCACACACTCATTTCTTAACTTTTAAGAATATTTTTAGAATGAAAATTTCTTTCCGACGAGTAAATATTTAAGGAAAATGCATCCCACCTCAGAATGATGTCAAAATGCAGTAAATGGCACTTGAAAGAACCTAAATTTGCAAAATTTCCTGGGGGGGGGGGGGGGGCTCGTGCCTTCGGCGCTCGTGTTAGTGCCTCCGGCGCTAAAAAATACCTCCCAAAAATAAAAGAACCCCCTTTAATAGAATCCACCCTACGGGCCTGTAATCCCAGATAAGAGAGCCTCTATGTTGGGACAAAGGTCAAAATCATTAGCATACATGTATGGTTCAATTTTCAAACAGGGACTAGACTTTTGGCCTTATTTCCATCAATCCCTATTTCTGTCGTATTTTGCTATGCTAAGCAGATTTTGGTCTCCAACAGCGTTAGGTAAATGTCAAAATCCATTAGATTTTTTCAGGGAAATAAATAGATAGTTAAAATAAAGGCGGAAAATTATGTAAGGATCCACATGATACATCTACACAATTTGGCTGCCACTCAGTGGGATAACGTAGACAGGTTCTGACTGGTCAAGCCATGAAAATGTGTTGTGTTGTCCTTGCTTTAAAAATTAGTGGAAAAAGCAGGGCTTGAAAAAATATTCTCTGGCTATTTTTTTTTTGTTTCAATATCAGCTTAAAGCTGTTCCATCTAAATTGAAGTTGATATCTTTGCCTGTAATAAGCTCTCTTTCATTTGGTGGAATAAGCAGGGAGCTGGTTCTTGGAGGTATATACATTCCTAAGATTTCAAGGCTGTATTTTAACGATTATTTAATATTATTCAACGAAAGTAAGTTGAAGTACACATTTTGCAAATAAGTAAAATAAAGTTCATTGTTTGCTAGTTCTAACAGGGCCAGAAAGTGAGGTTGCAGAGGAGATGGAGTGCGAGATGCAAGCCAGAGACTTCTTTGTTCACATAGGAATGCTTATAGTGGAAGGACGGACACCCCAGCACTCCGACAAGGGAAGGGTTGAAGGGCCTCACTGTCTGTCTCTGTTTAGTGTGGCTCCTCATGTGTGTGACCCTCAACGGGACTATAATGTAAGTGTGCTGTAACTTTAAAAAGTCTACTGACTGACTGATCAGTTGATCAAAAGAGAATTTTATTGTTATTTAAGCAGTTGAAAATAAAGCCTGAAAAATTCAGGCTGGGTATAAAATTTATAGAACTCAGAAAAAATAAGTTAATAAAAAATAAATACAGTTTAGGTACATGAAACTAAATTGTAGAACTTGACTAGTCTGCTGTCTTGACGTTGACTACTTGTAGCTCCCAGTAAGTGCATAGCTCGTAGAGCATATGCCCAGGAATCGCAAACATTTGTGACATTTGTTATGGGTTAAAAATCTGTTGTACAGACTAAGCTTTGTTCAAATTTTTATCTTCAAGTTGATTCATGTACCTTGAACTACGGGATAATTAGATGCTTATGGGCATTTGCTATTTTTCGAATACATTAATTTTGTGGATTTTTGTATTTTTCTAGTGTCAGAAAGTATTTGAAAGGAAAGAAAAGATGAATGTATTGTGGCAGAACAGCTCACCCATGGTCATAACTGTACTGACACAAGCACCTGATGATAACAGTTTGATTTTACTAGAAAGATGGACAGTTGAAGCAGTTGATGGGTAAGCTATACTGCTCTCACTGGGTATAAATAATTGTAACTGTTGAATTTACATGTAGCTTATTGTAATTTAGGCAAGGTTAACTTCAAGACAATGCCAGTCAGCAGTTCCCCCTCCTTGTGACCTTTGAGCCCACTGCTGGGAGCACCTCATGGTTTGCATTCACATTTGCTTGCTATTGCCTTACTGGCATTCAATAATTATTATGGCCATTTTGCCAGCCAAATTATCAACTTTTTCCCTCTCTGCCCTTTGGTTAGTATCTGGCTTAGTAAGTTTTCCATTGACTGGTTCAGTGTGATGGTGTCTTTGGTGGTGATCGCTTGCAGGGTTACCATGGATACATCCACATGCCCAACTGCTGTCTGGCTACAGGGATTGGGTGTCTGACTGGGAACAATGTCTGTTGTGACTACAGGTGGAGTCCGATGCAGGAGTGACAGCCCCTGCCGCAAGTGCGTTCAGGTGAAAGCTGAGGCTGTAATGTTTGTCACTAAGACTCGGACGCACACAGCGACATCTTGAATTGTTTATTCAACAACACAACTGGTCACGTGCAACATAATGTATTCTAATTTATGCAAGCTTAAACATGACAGAGGCTATCTCTTAGCTGGAGGCTGGGCCTTCCTGAGGAGTCATTTCTCTTCAGCTTTCTGCATCAGCTCAGTTTCAAACTGGGTGGGTCACTTTTGCACTTCAAGTTTCCAGGCAACTCTATCTGTCTGCAGCAACTGCCTCCCAGGTGTTGACGTTGATGCCAAGTGCTTTGAGGTTGCATAAAATAATTTGCATCTTTGAATTGCTGCTGGGGTCGATCTTGCTATTGGCCTTTTCCCTTGATCTGCCAACCCTCCATAAAGGAGGTCCTTGGGGATGTGGCTGTCCTTCATGCGTGTGACAAGTACCCACCAATTTATCCATCTCTGTTATATATGCTTGCAAAAGATGGTCACATGCGCAAGCAGTTTCTGTGTCGTTAATATTGCAGTCATGTAATTCCAGTGATTTTTGTTAACAGTGGGTTTTTTTCTCCTGTCAACAGGGCAGATGCTGTTCAGGGCTGTAGTGGAAGCATGCTGATTCAAGCCATCAGGTCACACATTCATTTTTCTCAGCTCAGTGCTTGGTTGAGCAGAAGTAAAGGTTCTATTCCTTCTCACATCATCTACAGGTCAGTATTTACAGCATTAACTACATGAAATTATTCTGATGCAACTAGTACACGAGACTTACACACAAACTTTATAGTCCACGTGCACCTTAATCTAATAACCGAGGTTGATGGCAGGCAACTCTCCAGACTGTATAAATTTTAGGGTCTGATAATTTACAAATAATGTACAGAGGCATTATGTATTTTGGCAGTAATGGTTAGCATGTTGGAAAAGTCAGTTAGTTTGGGTTAAGCGCTGGGTGGGGTCACTTTGTTGTGTTCTTGAGGAAAAAGTTTACTTATCTCTCAAAGTGTCCAGGATTGTTAATGAGTACCAGTCCCTAGTGGATTTAAAGAACATGGAAACTGGATTTAAAGCACCAGATTGTAATTTTTGGAGTCACCTTAAGTTTTCTTTATTACGAGCAAGACAGCTATTTTAGACTGCATGTTAAATGTTTCTTTTTACCTTCACAGCTCTGTAGATGTACAATGTACTTGTTCATCAACTTTTGGAAACTTATTTCTAACTCAAAACTAAAAACTAAACTCAGTACTCCAATGGACAAAATAATGTTGGAACTGATGCTTATATTGTTTGTTATCTACCTGGGCATAATTTAATTACAAAACCTGCCTTCAAGGGAAGGGTGATGGTTGACAAGCAAGGTGGCATGTTTAAGGGGTCAGTTGCACCTTAAAATAAAATTAAAAATATTTTACAATACACTGTTTTTCAAATTTTACACTTACAAGTTAATTCTGCACTGAGTAATTACAATTTTCTTAACTTATTGTTGCCAGAATATGTGAGACTGGAGATGAATCACCACCAAGCTGGCTTTACAAAAGATTCTGATTGTCATGTATTTCCATTGGCAAATCTTCATAGCAACAGAGTCCTGCGTGTCAGTGTTCAATCCTTACCAAGATGTGACATCTACAACTTTACTGATGAAATCCTGGCATCTAAGATCAATCTTCTTAGCGCTGGCCACAAACAGAAAAACAAGGAAAGCAAAGACTTGCCTAAGACCGCGGACTCGAATGATGAATTGTTGAGTTCTCCGTTAAAGAAGAAATCGTGCATCAAAGAACTTGAAACCAATCATCATTTACAGACATTAAATGACAATAATCTTACTAATAAACAGAATAGTTTTAAAGACTTTTCAAAACCTTCAACAAGTAGAACTTTGGTTGAGCAAGTAGCAAGAACCTGTGACCAGAATTTATTAATATCTCCAAAGATCTCTCAAGACTGTTTAAAAGGAAGTTATTTGAAAATTCGCAGCCTTAGTGAAGGAACAGCTGGAGCCAAATTACACGGACAAACAAATCAAAACAACTGCATTAACAATGTACATCAACCTACACACAATTTAGAAATAAAGCAGGTAAGGTTACTTATGTTAGTCTGTTATGCATTTATTTGACATGTAAGCTCAGAATGAAAATGCACCAGCTAAGTGGCCTTTTAATGAATTTCACCCCATAATAATTATGTGCTCTTCAAAACAACGTTTTAACAATAAAATGAAACTGATTTTAACTTGCTGAATTTTAGCAAAACTGTGATCACAAGAAATTTTCAGATCAGTGTCAAACCTCCGCAAATGTCACAATTCCCAAAGGAGTCCTTCAAGCACTTCAAAGCCGGCGTGTTGGTGCAGGAACTCTTCCAATCTTCAATTCAAGAACAGGGCTGCCTGTTTCATCCAGCCCAGTAAGTTAGTCTCATTTTCTAAATGTATCTTTTTTTAGTGCAGAATGCACTATTGTGATGGTTTGTTGGGGCTGTCGTCCGCTAAACCCCTAAAGCCCTAAACCCCTAAACCCCTAAAGCGCTATGGTGTAAACTTTAATAGTCAATTAATTAATTAATATCAATTAATTAATTATTCCTTGTGGAGGGGGTGGGGGTGGGGAGCACCTGACCGTACCCCTAGGTAAAACCTGGAGCACATCTACGTTACTTTCATATGAAGATCTCAAAGGTATATATTTGTTTCAGAAAACCCTTTGCTCTCCTTGTGGTATACTACTCGACGTTCTAGGGCAACGTACTTTACCCCAAACGCATGCGCACTTTAGTATACGTTTTTTGCTGGAACTCTCATAAACATCGCTTGTATTGCGTGTTTGTTGTTGGATTCCTGCAGACTTCGTGGCGCCAAGTGAAAACCGCAAATTAATTAAATTAGATTTTTAGACTTTCACAGCACTTTCAAAATTAGGAATGCAAAAACTTGCACCGAGATTTTCGGCGTGAAAATCCTGATAACCAGGAAACAAATATCCTAGCTTTACTGCGTTTTAAAAAACCTTTCGAAAGAGATGTTTTTTGTCTAGATTTGCTCTTTACTTTTTGAGAAACGTCTTTCGTGCGGTTTTATCCGCAACTTAATTAAATTTAAGTGAAATAATTGGCTTTATTATTGAAAGGAAGACAAATGCCATCGATTTCGCCGTGAAACAAAAAAAAAGAGACAAA
Organism: Oculina patagonica; assembly: GCF_052425735.1. Lineage (NCBI taxonomy): Eukaryota > Metazoa > Cnidaria > Anthozoa > Scleractinia > Oculinidae > Oculina > Oculina patagonica. The sequence continues at coordinate 45,282,668 of NC_135759.1, forward strand.
CGAACAAAAGGTCACGTTACGGCATTTTCAAGGAAAACAACCAAAGTATCTTGTTACAAAAAAACAGAAGTATCGTGTTACGTTTGCAAAGATTAGCGTAACAAAAACCCGGGAAGGAATACAAGTGGTGTTTCAGCATCTAATTGCAAAAAAATAAGGCAAATAAACACGAACATAAAACAATACTTTCAATTGTCGACTCCATTGCATTCTGCACTGTCCTTTGAGTCTCTGAGTTCAAATTATTTTCAACTGATTTTTAATGTATGCAATTTTGTTTATTGTCAGGCCCCTCTTCGGCGCTCAGCTACAGATTTGGACATTGAGGATGATAACAAAGAATTAGCAAAGTATGCTTCGTACAATTAAATCATAAATCTGAGTTAACTAAGTTATAAGTAGACCTGTTGGTGACTGACATCTTGACAACCTGAGCAGAAGTCATCTTCAGAGTCAACAACTTAGTGGATTTTCTTCACTTGACTCTGAATTGAAGGTGACTTCCGCTCAGGTTGTCGAAACTTCAGTCACCAACAACAGTTCTTCTCTCAGAACTTCTCTTACCTGAACAATCACACTATACAACCGAGGGCTTTGTGTAGTTAAAAATTGATTTGAACAATGTAGTTTAATAAATCAAACATGATGATTTTATCTTTTCAACAACACAGTGGATTTCCAAACAAGTCAAGCAACAGAGACCTAACGGCCATACTCAGTAAAAGTGCACCAGCTTCTACAACACAGAGTCTGCTTGGAAACTTTGAGGTAATCTGTGGGTGGCATGAGTAGTGACAAGAACAGTGATACTCTAGTCAGGGTTTCATATAATTGAGGGTTGTCACAAAGTGCGAGGCAGCAGGGCATGTGATCCATTCCGATAAGCCTACATAGCACTTCTGTCAGTTAGCCTTATTTGTAGTTGTCTCGTACGCCTTGCTGCCTTGCACAAGTTTTTGTAAGACTCTTTAATGGACCTCAGTATATAATAGTTAAATGCCTCGAGGACACATGAAGGATGAGGTGATCAGTAGTAAATTAGGAGGCTCTTCAGGCAAAACCTGAGATGTTGATGGAAATCAGCTAAGGTTTCAGAACATAGCTTTGTGCAAGAAACGTAGATTTTTCTGCATGTGAAGACACTTGAAGCCATTTTGGAACATACAGACTGTAAAGGCTTGGACTGAACTAAAATGACAATCTCTTTGTAGATGTTTGCATATCATACACAACGATAAGCCAGTGTCCCTGTATACAGTGGAACCCCGATATAACGATATGCCAAGGGGGCAGTAAAATTATATCGTTATATCGAGGAATCGTTATATCGGGGTTCCGTCCCATACATTTTACTATTGCCGGGACATAACATATTCATTGTTATAATTATCGGGAATATCGTTATATCGAAGATCGTTATATCGGGGTTCCACTGTATTTGAATGACAGTGAGCATGTAAGAAACGAAAGAGTAATTTGAAAGCAACTCATGCAAGCACAGAATAGGCCATAAAAACAAACCAACGAAAAAAGCAACTAAAACACAAACTAAGCAACTGTAAATCTGGAAGCAGCAATCAATCCTCAGGTGCTGCCTTCTGTCAAGAACCCTGCATTGTATGCTAGGTGCCAATCATGTCCATGGCTACTGACAAAATGTAAGGGAACCAATAAAACTGCTGTTACGGTTATTTGTGATGTTATATCTCTCTTCATCATTTTTCAGGAATCTGTGTTAAATGGTAGAATGGAGCCATTAGGAACTGTTGAGGTAATGTTTAGTTTATATCCATGTACGTCTACTTTCTAAATAACAGGCCATACTTGTTTTGTTGTTCAAAATTTTCAATAACCTGTGCAACCAATGAACTTTAGAACTGCATGTGTGTCTCATAATCAGTCCTTTTTGGTGATTGAGTACAAACGGTACATATTTGGTGCATTTCATAACAAAGTTCACTCACCCAGATGGCGACAACTGTCAAAATTAAATAAAAGTTAGTTATGAATTAATAGAATTCTTGTGATAATAAGTCTGGATCTGTAATAATATTAAACAGAGAAAGTTAATATTTCTATCCTGAGACTAACTAAAGGTTCCTTTGTACTTTTATTGCTATACACAGGGATTCACAGCTGAGTTAGGTGCCAGTGGTTGTTTCTGTCCTGCTCACGTCACGCTTCCTGTCAAAGCATATTTCTTCAGTCTCTCTGACGACAATGCTCCATCTCCTTATTTGGTGAGCTTCTGCCTAGTGTGTAACAAAACAGCAAGCCGTTCAAGAGTAATAGCTTTGAAATGTAAATGCAGTACATGACATCATCAAAATTCTGAAACCTAATATCTGTTTTATCCTAGGCATTATAAACCGGGTGGGGGTTTGGTGTCCCCCGGTTCATAATCTACCTTCGGTTTTTTTTTTTAGTTTTTTTGTCGCAAAAATAGAATTGCTGCTCAGTTAGAAATGACCAGTACGACATATAATTGAAAGAATCAAGTTATATATTATGTGTTTTAAATGTAGAACGAAAACAACTCTGATATCTCTATCTACAAAGTCTTCAAAAGCGATCAAAGTGCCTTTGACCTTTAATACTGACGGCCGAGTATCGTATATCGCATGTAACGCTTCAACATAACGCACTTCTTGTTGAACAGCAACAAAAGGAAATAAAACGCTACTGGGTATACGTCTAAAAGCCTTAGGCTTTCTTGTTAGCTAAAAGAGTGGTTAAACATTAACCACCCGGTTTTGAGCTACTAAGTAGCTTCTTGTTGAATTAAATTGGTCTTGATATTTAGACCTTCACTGGCTGGGAGGGGGGCTTCTAGAAAAAAAAATGAGAATTTGTGAAGGGGCAGGGAAGTTTACATTGTACAGTTTGGGGGAGGGAGGCAGGAGATTGAGGGGACTTTTGGGAGGTGACCACTAGACAAAATATGTGTTGATCCGGCCAGGCGCGTAGCAGAGGTTTTTGGAAGGGTGTTCGTATTTACAGGAATATTTTTTAAGGGGGGGTTATATAATATGAGCACCGAAGGCGCGAGCTTCTAGGGGGGTCTGGGGGCATGTCCTCCCAGAATATTTTGAAATCTATTTTCAGCCGGAAAATGCTATTTTCAGCATTGTGCACGTCAATATTTCAAACTGTCAAAGTGTAAAATAACACGTATTTTTAGTCATAACAACAATATTTCTGGCATTTTGTTAACTTGATACATTCATACATACATACCGGCTTAGTACACTAAACGTTTTACAAAAGCTTGACGTGTGCTGCAAAGGCATCTCAGGGTAAAAGGTTAATTAGCCCCCACCCCCCGGCTCCACCGTCAATGTACTAAAAGCCGCGTCAAAGCGTCAATATGCACTAAATACACGTATCACCTGGGTCCCCCGAAAATTATTGTAATCACCGCATTTCGTCTATTGATACTCCATTTATGAAATCCCGAACGCCTGTTAAGGAAATATTTTTTCAACGATGGGATTATTTTAAATACATATAATACTAGGTCACTAGGATCCATTCTCCTAACAATTTAATACTTTCCCGATACTTTTAGCGTTTTCTTGCTGGGTAATTTAAAAGCTGCAACACTCAAAGTTTGTTTTCCATTCCCCAACTATTTGCTTAAATCTGAAAATCAACAGTTTGTGTTTTCAGTCCTCCATCATTGACCTCCAAAGGGGGTTCGAAGGAGGCGAGGAGGTACTACCTGTATCTCAGTACATGTACACAACGATAACATTCAATTTGTAAATAATTGTTTGCTATGTGAACTGTAGGGCTACATAAGTCTGGATGATCCACAAATCAGTCGGAAAGGCTACCATGTACCAACCAAGGGAACTGTACAGCTTGTAAGTATGAAGTGTTACTACAATCCACAACAGCACAGAATACAAAATGTATTGTTCACTCATGATCAGTTCAGTCATCCAGCTTGACTCAACAACAACAATGACAGGAAACATTATTTTTATTTCTTCTAAGCATTAAGTTACGTTTCATTAATTTGACTTCCCATAATTAGCAAGCTGCCTATTCGAGGTGAATAATGTAAAATGAGAAACTCTTAGACACTAGATCTGTCTGTCGACGTAGGGAGCTGTCTGCTTAAGAGGGATTTAGGGTAACCTGGTTGGACAACCACAATATGGCTTAAGGTCATTGCCCTGAAATAGAACTGAACACAATTTTTTAACCAAACTTCGCCTACTGGTTTATTACTTTAAGGAAACTTAAATTTTGAAATAAAAAAGGAGGGTCACCAGATTCGTTTAGGAGCAGGAAGACCTTGTATATTCCATATAATTCCTTTAAAATTCCTCTGCGAGTACTAGCAAAGTACACGTTTTTAGTGATAATTTATTTTTCAAACACAAGAATTGATCTGTTTTCATTTTACAGAAAGAATTTGATCGCTACACCCAGAATATGAGAAAAAATTGATAGGTCACCAGACTCGTTTACGAGAAAGCGACAATTTACTTCTCTCGCGGACTAAGCCACATAGAAAAAAGCCGCCATTTTGTTTCGCTTATTACCCATAAAATACTGCGCAGTAAGGATGCGCAATGCAATACAGGGCAATGACCTTAACTCACTGTGCTGTAGTACATTTAAGGCAGCTAAATAAATGTAGTAATGAAATTGCTAGTTTTATTAAGAAATAAGAACTAAGCCACATAGAAAAAAGCCGCCATTTTGTTTCGCTTATTACCCATAAAATACTGCGCAGTAAGGATGCGCAATGCAATACAGGGCAATGACCTTAACTCACTGTGCTGTAGTACATTTAAGGCAGCTAAATAAATGTAGTAATGAAATTGCTAGTTTTATTAAGAAATAAGAACGTTACTCTGGTTAAAAATTTTGTAGTAAAATGTTCGTAAAATATCTACAATGTCCCAACGTTTCGGCTTAAACTAAAGCCTTCATCAGGGGAAAGTGATAAGTGAATACAAAAAGCACGTTCTTATATAATATGCAAATCGAGAGCTAATGTTTGTCCCTAAAGGCTAAATTTAGAAATTTCTAAATTTAGCCTTTAGGGACAAACATTAGCTCTCGATTTGCATATTATATAAGAACGTGCTTTTTGTATTCACTTATCACTTTCCCCTGATGAAGGCTTTAGTTTAAGCCGAAACGTTGGGACATTGTAGATATTTTACGAACATTTTACTACAAAATTTTTAACCAGAGTAACGTTCTTATTTCTTAATGAATCAACCACCTGGTTACAGGTCCATTTTTAAAATCATTGCTAGTTTTATTGCTTCTCTCTCTGGATGGCAATTTTATAGTGTATTAACCTATTTTGTTTTGGTGTGATTTCAGACTTTGTTCAACCCAAACAAAACTGTTGTTAAAATGTTTGTTGTGCTGTATGACTTCAGTGATATGCCTCCTAAAGCACAGACATTTCTACGGCAAAGAACATTTTCTGTATGGAGACATGCTTGTCAATCAGATGAGGTACTGAGGTGTACTCCTTTATAATTTGCCTGTTTGTAAGACCCTACACTGCACTAATGTTTTGTTGTCATCTTAATGTTTTTTTGTTTCCTTTTCTGACCTTTTTCTGACCTTTTACTGCAATCCACAGTTTCATTGCAATATACCAGTATACCATTGTCAGTCTGCTACAGGCCTTTTAGTTTTAGCATTTATTTAATTATGTTGTTATACAATTAAATTAACATAAAACCTGGATTTGTGATTAACGAATTTATCAATAGTAGCAGTAGATATAATTTAAATATAATTGTTCGTTATTGTTGTCATTGCAGGGTCAAAATTCCTTTCATTATTTAATTCATTTGAGGTAAGATTTCTTACAAAACCTTCTACTACAGTGGAGCCTCAATTTAGGAACCTAGAGCTATATAATGAAGTCCTTAACAGTATAACGAACAATGTTCTTTGTCCCAGGAATAATAAAATATAAAATGAACCCTGATATAACAAAACCTTGTTATAGCAAACAAAAGAAATTATTTATTTACCCTAATCCTTGCTGTGAGGCCTCATGCATCCCAGGGCGTGACAAGGAAGCGTGATTCCTTTTGTTGTTTTTTTTCCCTAAACCTCAGTTCTTTGGTTGGGTTGTGAACTCAGATACATGGGATATCACCTAATTGATGCAGGTCTTTCTATAGATCCCTTAATTCAGTCTCACACAGCGTTTGTGCTAAATGCATATAAACATTTATTTTATAAAATTTACATGTTGAATATATATGGGTCATATTGAGGTGCAGTGACCTAATGGTTAGACGTTCCGAGTTTGAGCTCTGGCAGGGATCTTGGGCGTGTTCTTGGGCAAGACACTTTACTGTCATAGTATACCATTCTCACTCATTAATTATGCCGCTCACTGTCCGGCGTCAAAAATTCGCCCGGACTTCCCAGGTTGTGTATCTCTTTCGAAAGGCGCCGAAACTAAAGGGATCTTTAAATACGACGATTGTGCATGTGTGGTGATTAAGCATTACCTAACGCAAGTATCTATAAACAAACAGGGTTATGTAATCCAAGCACTTCTGAATTCTGCGTCATAATTATGAATGAGAATAGTGCCTCTCTCCACCCAGGTGTATAAATGGGTACTGGCAAAATAATGCTGCCCAGGGGGGAGGGGGGTACCCTGCAATAGACTAGCACCCCATCCAGGGGGGAGTAGAAATATTCCTAGCTGCTTAATGCTATTGAAACCGGGATAAGCTCTGGCAGTATGCGTCACTTGGCTTGAGGCCGCACAATATATATTATGTATGTTGTGGTTCAATTTTTTAACCCTTGGTACAATCTGACCTGGATATAAAATTTCCTTTGTTTTATATTCATTAATTATCATACATGACCATACACCAGAACAAAGAAAAAATTGTACCAAGGGTAAATTGAACCACAGCATACATATTTACATGAATATAAATGTATTCAGCCATAGAAACATGCAATGTTAACAAGGGCTTTACCACAAAGTGTTTATTTCTGTTTCAGATTTGTTAGTTCCAAGTCTGGAAGACTGTATCTTCACACTGACATCAGAGTGATATTTGCTCGTCAGCCTCCTGACCTCCCTAGTGGAGTCAAATATTGTACCGTGACTGATGGGCCTACAGAACCTCGATACACACTTTAACAACTGTGAATTAATAGGACAATAACTACTATTTAGCATAATTTATTATAAACTATTAAAATTATGATAATTGAATGAAACATTTATAATATAATAATTTATTGCAATTGATTTGTAACCATTGTTTTTTTATGAATAGCTACTGTATTTATGGTAACAGTAACACTTCGCATTCTAGGTAGGTTTTTTTTTTAAATTTCTTCTCTTTATTTCTTTAACTTAAAGTGAAAGTTATTACCAGAGTGAGTATGACTTAGAGCAATTTTCAATTGAATGTTGTAAAACCAAAACCCAAGTAATCAAAAAGGGTACAGACAATCTAGTGAACCAAACAAAACAAGTGCTGTAAAATGCATGCAAGCAAGTCATGATTGGTTTTTGGTTTTGGTTTCACGGCTGAAAGAATGTGACATGAGTCACTAAGCAAACATGAATTATTTTGACACTCAAGTGAAAACCGCTCTAATTACGGATTAACTCAACAACCTCAACAAAAGTTCTATTCACCATATATATACTAGGGTAGTCAAGCATTGGTGGATCCAGACATTCCTACAAGGTGGGTCCCAGAGTAAAATGCTTGGGAGCAGGGTGAGTAAAACACTGGAGGGCTTGATTAACAAAAATACCCAACTGAAAAAATGTTTTCGTCCCTTGAGCCTCACTTTTCAACAGAAAAGGTGTCCCCCCTGGATCTTCCATTGTTAAAATTATTTTAAGCTTTTGTAATGTTTACGTATTTAGTAAAAATGCATACAAGAATAGATGAATGCAAGATATGAGCGATTATCAGGAAACTAGTATTCATTACTTAGTAGGCTTTTTCTGATACTGACTTCACTTCTTTTACTCAAGTCCTTAGTGGTGATCATAATTAACATCTCCCTACCCTTTTGAAACAAATTCAAGTAGCCAGGTTATAAGAAACCAAGACCTGATAAATTCAGCAAAATCAACATCTTGAGTTTTTACTGGAGAGAAAAGGTTACACTTAGCATTTCATTTACTGAATCATTAATTTTTGAAACAAATGATTTCTATTTTTGTTTTGATAATATCATCAATTTTTGATAATACAGTAGCAGATATTTGGGTTACAACTTTCTATTTTTTTTTCATGTAGCAGCTCATAATAATAGCTTTTTGAATTGTTTATATTTGTAGATAGCTATGTAATGCTCCATTGTCAGAGACTCAGGGGCTTGCTAACTTCTAGCCCCTGGGTCTCTGAGGATGTGCAATGCTCTAAAGCGCGCGCGTTATTTAAACAAGGCTATAAGTCTTTATTGCTTTATAAAATCAGCGAGGAAGAAATTGCCTGTGGCAAATAGCCACTAAATAATTCTTAATAAATATAGTTCTTCATGAAAGCTTTAGTAATAGCCTATTTTATGCTTAATATTGAGGATAAATAAATTGCATTCGGATGATATTGATTTTTTTTTAAAAAATAGCTCAAAATTAAACATAAGGCTTTGGAATGTTTTGATTTTTTTTATTCTGACTCGTGCAGTAACCACGACATCGCAAAATACTTGACCGTGGTGTTCAGAACTTATGTGCCTGCAGTTGAGTTACATTACAATAATTAATATATTATGATGATATAATATAAATATGATACAAATAAAATGCTTTCCGTTTACAGTTTGAATTGGCTGTGATTTATTTTCTCTGTCCCTTTCATCCTGAAGACAGGACAAGAATGCGTTACCAGGACTTTCAAGGACTTTGTGGGTGCCTAACCTTTTTAAACAGCTTATCTAAGTCCGTGTTACTAGAAATCTAATCGAATTATGATAGCTTCATTGAAGGCCAAAATTGTTTGACCTTATTTGGTCGGGTCTTGTGGACCCACTTCTCAATAACATTTTAAAACTGTTTCAGTTTATTTGTTAAGTTTTAATAAATCTTCCATAATCCTCAGAAATTGTTACGTATGTCAGGTCGAATATCCAGAGAGCTTTTTTCCCAAAGTCATCGTTTATTTTCTAGTAATTTACGTTGCTATGGTAACTCGGATAATGATGAAACTGGCCTTCTTAGCTGTTTAGAGTTATCGTCATTTAAAAGTCTGATCGAGCCACCTAACGCTAGCCTGCGTTTGGTTTTGTTCGTCTGCAACGCAGGCTACCTGACGCAGATTTTAGTTCGATACTGTGGTACAGGTAGCGCTTCCATGTGTATCCAGTATCCTTACCCTTGCACTATTCACAACATAGCGGAAAGATTTATGCGTGTTGGAGGCAAACAAGAGTTAACAACTTCAGTAAATGCCAGGCAGTTTGTTGAAAGTGACACCGCTAAGTTTGTGGGAGAGTCAGTCTAGTCTTATTACGTCTTTAATACGCATGCGCAATTAAGGAACGCAAAGTATTCTAACTTACATTGAAAACATTGGTGTGGATTTCCACTCCAGGTTGGAAAAAACTCTTTTTCGCCCGATGAGAAATGAAATGAAGAAAACAATTATGATTTTGTTAGCATTTGATCTCAGCTTAGCCACTGATCGTCTGCTGAATTTATTTTGCATTTTGGCTACCCCCATTTGGACTGAATGGTATTTAACCTGTCCGATCACAAGAGGCAAGAACAAGAAAGGATTAGAAACGGGTCGGCTAGATCAGTTTAGTGGAACTGGTAATAGTCATGTTAACCCGTGCCAGGATTGCGTCCGTTTGGCCGTACTTAAGCTGAGTTTGGTTGCGCTATTTTCAGACGATCCAATCAGAGGGCGCAAAACGTAAGTGGCCTCTCATTGGCTAAAAAAACAGAGCGACTAAACTCGGCTAAAGTACGGCCAAACGGGCACAACCCTGGCACAGGAAACATGACCATTACCAGTTCAACTTAATAAAACTTTATTTTAACACGATAATAATAAAAGCTAAAAGCTTGTGGGGTCGTGTTTTTAAATTCAAATTAAGATTAAATTTAGATTAAAATTACAATTAAAATATCTAGAATTACAATTCTTATATTAACAGTAAAAATAATTATTTAATTAATTACTAGACTGTCCACAGCCTCTCGATTTTTCAACGCAAAAAAGCATACAAAGCGAGCGCGGGGCGCCCCTCTCTTGCTTCTTCCGTTTTGCGCTGGCATCCAGTTCTCTCGCCGTTCGCACCGCGCGCTCATCGATCGAAAAACACGAAAAAATAAAGGGCTGTGGACAGTCTAATTAATTACTAACTAGAACTGTTACTATACTAGATGATTACAATAAACTAACTAAAAACTAATTATATATAAAATCACTGTGTCTGTGGCGGGTTGTTGAAGCCGACAAGGCGTTAAAATTAAAATCTTCATTTTAAAATATGCTCTATTTACAACATGCTTTCTTAGCTCTAAAAAACTTGAAAAACTCTTCTGTTGATTGTGGTATTTAACAATGTTCCAAAGAACAGATCCCTTGTATCTGAGTGATCAATGAATCCTTCATGAATCGCGAGTTGAATCTTGGTATCGAAGATAGTTGTTTTCCTCGGAGCGAATAGCCGTGACTGGAGTTGTAAATACAATTCTAGGATAGGATAGGCTTTTGCACATAAAAGAACATCTCTCACCAGAGAAAAGTTAAAAAGGTAGGGGGGCACTGATATTATGTTTTGATAAAATGATGATTTTCCTGCCAGAGATTTATCTTCATAAAAATAAAATTCAAAATTGTAGCTTCGAGGCTTAAAATCTGAGTTATTCGCAGTAGGTACAGATTAAATAATAATAATAAATTTTATTATAGTGTCAAAAAGGTTACACTTAGCAGAAAAAAATCTACTAATTGGTGGACACTAAAATCTAGCCAAAAATTTACTTACATATTAGATATAATACACATTTTTTGTTAGCTGCTTTCGAAAAGGAAATCCGACGGACCCTCAACCTTCCTCCCCCGAAAACTAGATGATAAATAATAAAAGATCCACAATAACGGCTTAGAATAATTTTTTGCTTGATATAGAATACAAATTACCTATTTTTTGTGGTTTTCAGCAAGTCAAAAATAGAACTATAAGTGTATTTAGAGAAATTGCATTGGAGAAGTCATGTTCTGCCTTGGCGCCATTGTCATGAATTCAAAGTGCGGCAAAGTTATTCATCCTGGGCCGTAAATTTCAGATGAGATATTTGCAAAACTTCCCAAATGTTTGTCTGTTGTTTTAATGATCCTGTGTTGCTGACAAAATCAATTCCAATGTATTGGATAATCGTTAACAGGTTAATCTACGATGATTCCATAGCAGGAAGCGACCAGAGGTATCGCTAATTCCCTGGATGTGATGCTACCCCAATTTTGGCAGCTTTTAATGAAAAGAAAAGGAGGCCTGATCGCAGGTTAAGTCTAACGCGGATCGCCGATGGAACAGAGGTGTCAAATTATTTTCCAAGGGTTAACAGTTTTTAAGAACATCAGCCGACAATTTCCGACCATTTGCCGAAAATGTCCGAATATTTTCGACGATTTTGCAAACGTCGTTTGAATGTTTCCAATCGATTTTCCAACACTACCAAAGATATTCCTAATCGATTTTAAGCTTAGCCTACCCGTTTATCTCCAATTTCTTGATTTTCAAGTGATGTCATCAAAATTTTGAAACCCAGAATCGCAAGACCCCTGAGTTTGTATTCTTCACTGGCTATTAGACGTCCTTAATATATATCTTCTTAAAGGTCTTTAGTTCGATAGCATTCGCCATCTTTAAGATAGAGCATTTTGAATTTCGGAGTTTCACGCCACACGAGATCAAAGATGGCCGCCAGAAGGCTGTCACATTTTCTTAAAAAAAATGCTTCATCCTGCGACTTTAACAATCTGAACAGTTGAGGTTTTGCGAGATGTGTTTATGTGAATGTTTACTTGTTCATGAGGGTGATCTGACCGCTTTTTGTAGCAGAATTTAATGTCAGCCATAAGCCAGATTTTCCGGCCGCCATGTTGGAGCCCAAGCAGTTGGGCTCCAGCATGGCATTTCCATACTGTGCTCTCTAAATTTGCGTGAAACATTTTGACGGATAACTCAATTCCGGAATAACGCACGGACCTGAGACTTGGACAAGTAGTTTATAGCAGCTTTCTACAATCTGTAATATTCTTGATTTTTTTGACTCGATAGCTTTGGATTTATTTTTTCGCGGCGTGACAGTGAAAACCGACTTGAATGTGAACGAACTATAACCATACAAACTGTTGAGTTACAGTTCATCAGAGAACTGAAACAATATCTGCAGTATAATCAAGTGCTTTATAGTTACGTTTGGTATTTTTTATCAAAATTGTGGCCTGCGCAAAGGATTATTTTTCCTGCGGGCAAAAAGCGCGTCCTGCAAAATAAACCGCCTGTTCTTCAGGCCATCAAAATTGGGGACATAAATAACGTGGCTTTCCTTTATGTAGCAGAAAAGAAACCTCCAATTTTTATTCCTTCCAAAGTTATTATAAATTTAGTTTTTTTTTCGGCGTGACGCGTTAAAAGCTTAATACCGTATTTATTCGATTTAGCGCCCTGGACGCTTATTAAATTTTTGGACCTTGAGAGTGGGCGCTTATTTGAGACTTGACGCTTATTAAGTGTTTGGACCTTGGGAGTGGGCGCTTATTCGAGACTGGGTGCTTATTAAATTTTCACCATTTTTAGTAAGTAGTACGTTTATTTTACAAAAAAACAACATTATAAGAATTCTGTAAAATACTAAGAAAACTCGGTCTTCTGAGTAGTCTCTTAGTAGTACTTAGTCAATTTCAATCTCAATTTCATTAATAATCCAATTTAAATTTACAGAACAGGCCTATCAAATTATTTCTAATAGCCTATGTAAGTGTGAAATTGGAAGAGTTGGAAATAATTGAATTTAAAATCCCATGATTTTACCAAAATAAAATAAATAATTTAAAGGACCTTATGAGACACAGATCTCTGGAGTCAATGACTTAAAACATGTTTGTTTTTTAATGTACACTGGACAGGTATGTTTTTAAGTCATAATTATGCACTTGATAAAAAAGAATAAATTACACTCAACAATCTCATATTCCACTTTGACACACCATTTGCACATAATATTTAGAATTCCACTCGCACTAACCAAGTGAACATGAATGAATATTGCAATGCAATTTCTGTGTAGTTAAAACATGTTTACAATCAAGCCATGCTTCAAGATTCACATTCTTGATTTAGCAGAAGAGAACTTGTTCTGCATGAAACCGAGACAGAACAAATCATTTGCCGCTTGCTTGCACTTCACTTCAGATTCCACTGTCCAATCACATACTCAGCTATCGTGCTACATCAGTTGAAATGAACACGAATTGTACCACTGCCATCTCGTTCTTAGCGAATTTCCTTTCACATAGACCACATAGAATTCCATCCATAAAACTGTCATAATTCTCTTGCCCTAATCCATGATTTCTAATGCCTGTGAGCTTGGCCATGTGTGGACATCACTTGTTGGCCACACCCCTGATGTGTTGTTACAAATGTTCCTCAATACTGCTTCAGTTGTAGCATCATCCAGTGTATTTAGATCAGATAGAGTCTCGTCATTTTCATGACTGAGATCTGCAAATGTTAAGTTGGTTTCCAGAATTGTCATTTCATGGTCCTCCCCTCCCCTGGTGGTGGTGTTTGTCCTAACGTGTGACACCCCCCAGTTTGAAGGATTCACATTTGCATGTTCAGCATTAAGCATAGGTGTAAGATTTCTACGTGCTGAAAACGCACTCTCTGGTGTTGGCCTTGAGCCATTGTTATTGACATCGCCGTGGAGAACTCTGTTACGCAGCTCCTTTAAACCGTTCAAATGTTGATTAGATGATGTATCCATGGGTGATGGCGTGAGGTGTCGTGGGCGAGAATTGGACTGTGGTGTCAGGGGATGAAATCTTTGATCTGCCAGTGCATGCTGGGTTAAGGGGGGTACTGACTGGCTACGTTGGTATGATGGTGGAGGCATCTGGCCTGAAGAGGTTGTGACTTGGTTACATATTGACTCTAGTTCAGGTGAATAATCCATTGTCTGGACTATAGAGGCTTGTTGCATGTGCCCATTATCTGAACCATTGCTGTATCGGCAGGATTTAGGAACAATCCCTGTACCCCTGAAAAATATGCAAAGAAAACTGTTAGCATTAATAGTAACCTCTGTTTTACCGTCAGTACAGATACATTGTATCTTTACATAGTGTTTTTGGTCTCTCCTTGCTACATGTAAAAGTTCATACATGAAATCTCGTTTGGATTAACTAGGGTCAACTACAGGGGAAAAATCAGCTGTGGGATGGCTTGACAGAAAACTTGAAATCTATCCTTGAAGTCACCAAAATACATCAGCTGCAACCCACAAAAATACATTACAAATGGCACATCAGCTCAAGTGTCATAAAATTATTTATGATGACTGGATAGAACAAAATTTTGTATGGTACCCAATCTCCACAACATAAACAAGAAGAGATGCTATGAAGGGACATTATCACATTGTACTTAATTTAAGGGATAAAAATATTGTAGACAAGTCATATCCATAACCCTTCCTTCTGAGACATAACACTGATCAAATTGTAATTTCTTCTCATATTATCGATGGAAAATGGGAATAAAGGTTGTAAGGATAAAGATACTGATCAGCAAGTGCAAACTGTATTGCCTTGATACAGAAAGTAAAAAGATTTTAAATAATTTGTCTAAAGAAATAAGCAACTATCAGGGGGGGTTATTATTTTTCTTGTCGCACCGTGCCTAACTTACCCTTGCTTAGAATGTTGTTGAGACATATGCACATCAGCAGAAGATGATGGTGGACTGGTCATGTTCACACCCTGTGAGAACCCTGTTTGAGCCATATTCTCAACATTGGTTATCGCTAATGGAAGCATGAATTCCTGTCCTCGCTGTGCAACATTAGGAGAGATAGGGTTCAGTTGCCGACCACACCCAGGAGAAGCCATTGTAGGGGAAGTGACATACTGCTGAGGTGCTATGCGTTGAGGAGTCCTTGGTGATGGCAAGGGGTATGCAAACGAGCCAGGTCTGCGGTTAGATGTTGGAGTTGACGGTGGATTCTGATTTATCAGTCTTGGCTGTTTACTAGGTGACATTGGCACGTCATTGACTCCCATCTGAGATGCTCCTTGCTGGGACCAGTCACTGCTCATCAGCTGGCTAGGGTGAGTAGCAGTTGGTCGCAATGTGGGTGGGCTTGTTTCTCCTCTGGTCACCCTCTGTTCTTGAGAACTATTTGGTATTGGCGTGAAAAGAAACCGGGTTGGTTCCGCTGAGTTTGGCGTGTGTCGAGGGGTTGCACTTCCTGAACTCGGTGTAACTGGACGATTTTGTGGTGTTCCAGGAGTGTTGAACTTTGGCGATGACTGGAAAGGTGATGGTGTTTGCGGCACTGCAGGTTGGATGGGTGTCGTTGGGGATATCATTGATGGAGTTATGGGTCTTATCTTGGTTGGATAGCCACTGGGCGGGGTGGTAGGGTTGCCCGTAGGCTGCTGTTGTGAGTAAAACTGTCCCATCTGAGCAGGGGGACTCTGAAGGGCAGGCTGTATTGGTTTTGGTTGGATGTGTAATGGCTGCTTATGGACAGGCTTCTGTTGATTTGATATGCTTACCTAAAACAAAACAGAAAGCAACTTCATGTCATCTTTTTTTTTACATAATTTCAAGGTGGTCTTAAACATTCTTTCAGCTCGATCACCATCAACATTTGAGTGATTTCTTAGTTTACTATGTGTGAGGTGTGGCAGCCTAATGGTTAGTGCGCTGGACTCAGGATTGAGCCTTGGCTGGGGTCATTGTTTTGTGTTCTTGGGCAAAACACTTTACTCTCACAGTGCCTCCACCCAGGTGTATAAATGGGTACCAGTGATTTTAATGCTGAGGGTAACCCTGCCGGCCGTGGACTAGCATCCCATCCAGGGGGGAGTAGAAATGTTCCTAGTCGCTTCATGCTACTGAAACCAGGATAAGCATGGCCTTATGGGCCACCAAGCTGTATACAGACTTTTTTTAGTTTGCTATTCCATAAAAACTTAAGTTGGCAATTCATAAGATGACCTCAACTGATGAAATTTCAAATTCTCCCAGATAGAGATGCCAAAACTACCAGTACAGTGTATGTGGAATTAGCAGTGGAGAAAATATTGATGTTCATTTGGAGGTCAAACTGTATGCTAGGAATGCTAGGACAAGATTTACCTGTCTCATAATGTGAAAATCGCTAATTTACAAACAAGCCTTGACCTACTCCATT
This sequence comes from Oculina patagonica, assembly GCF_052425735.1. Taxonomy (NCBI): domain Eukaryota; kingdom Metazoa; phylum Cnidaria; class Anthozoa; order Scleractinia; family Oculinidae; genus Oculina; species Oculina patagonica. Next base: position 45,299,094 of record NC_135759.1, read on the forward strand.
TTAATTTTTCTGTAGCCTTATAGTCCCAAGTTTTAAATGTTTAACTTTTTATAATATTGTTCGCCATAAAGGTATAATAAGCACATATTCAGTTATTTCTAAGAATTTCATGGTGCATTGAATTCAAGTTTTGGGCTTGCCAAGCAAGTCTCAAATTTTTCATTGCCTGGGCCAGCTAAGTGCTTACCTTAGTTTAATTTTTTGTTGCAAAATCCTAATTTACATGTAACTGGCAGACAGCTTGCCTGGGTCCTTACCAATTGGACAAGTTAGAATGAAAGGTTGCTTGCCTGACCGAAAAAATACCTTAGAGGTTCATGGTTCTACTCTACTCAACAATGGACTGATATTGGACTAAAGTTGATCAGTCTTACCAGTGTTTTATGATTCAACAACTGCTGTGGTGTGTTACACATGGCTTGGCCTTGCTGTAACATGGCATTACCAGGAATTTGTTGAATCTGTTTCTGCTGTTGTCGTTGTGGCATCTTCTTTGGTAACTGTTGTGACTGGCGTCGTTTCTGCGTCAGCAGCATTTGCTCCTCGACTTGTTTTAAAGGAGTAATCAATGACACTAACGAGTGGCCAATCTGAGGCGTGTTTAGATCATTGCTGGACATTACAACAAATGCTGCCATAGACTTGCTGGAAACATAACTTCCGCCAACAAGAAATCTGGCCAGCTCAATCAATGTGCTAAAAACTCTGCCTAGAAGTTTGTTTGCCCATTCACACACAAGTAAACATGCCGCAGACAAAGTTTGGTCTTCCTCAATTTTGTCCCCTCCAGTCAAATTGTTTGCTGTATTTGTTGAACTCTAAAAGCCAAGAGAAATTCAGGTTAAAATTTAGAGAGTTGACATGTAAAAAAGTGATTTCATGCTAATGATTTAGAAAAACTGAAGTAAAGTAAAGTAAAGTAACCCTACCTTATCTTTCTCATTTGCTGAAGGAACTTGAAGGGATGGGAGGGTGGGTGGTTTCACATTCTTTTTTCTTTGGATACCACTGTAACAGTATTTAAGAATGGTTAAGGAGTTCATAACATACATGTAAGAACATGGGCAGAAAAGGAGTGCACAAGGTTTTATAATGGGTCGTATAATAATTGTTTTCCAGAATTGTCTGAGCATCTCTATGGGTACCCACGGTCTTTGTTTGCAAATCTTTGTTTTTTAATCAGATCTTCATTTTATCTTCGTTTATTTTTTTCATGAAATTTAGTCAAATGCCAAAACTCAGAAATTACAGATATTTTTTGTAATGTTTACGAGTTTTGACAGTTTTATATCATAGTGTTCAATTTGATCACGCCAATTTTGGGCAATTTCAGATCTTCGCTTTTATCTTGACATCTTCGTTTTTCAGCGGTGATCTTGGTGTCTTCGATTTCTTTGGAAATACCCATAGAGAGGCTCACTGCAGTCAAGTCAGATTTGAGGCTAGAATATAGACTATTCTGGTGAGTCATGTCATTAAAATAGGAAAATTATCAGAAGAATAGTTTACAAACACATAACATTCACAGAAACAGACACCAACAGTAAAGTTAAACAAGACAAGGCTACAGAAATAAAAAGAAGATGTCAGTCGTAAATTCTTTTTAAACACAGTCTGAAAGGATATTTTGAATTTCCCCGAGTCCCAAGTCTTCTAGCTTTTACTCTTGGGAACACGCACTTGATGATTTTACCAAAGTCAGGTGCACTCAACGTCCGTGCAGCATTCATACTCTCACAGTGAGCTCTGAAGAACAAATAATATTTTCATCATTTTAATGATTGCAATATAATCAGCTAATAACATTTGCTAAGAATGACCAACTATTAGACAAAACTCAACATTTTCCAAAATCTTCATAACTTAGATATATGAAAAATATTTTGATGACCATGGTCACTCGATGTAACAAACTCACACCAAAGATTCCAACCCCTTTTGAAGGAAAATAAGGAGTATTTTTTTAGTGCCAAAGGCGCAAGCCCCAAGGCGGTCTGTTGGCATGCTCCCCCAAGATATCATGAAAATTTAGGTTCTCTCAAGTGTGATTTCCTGCATTTTTGACATTACTTATGAGACATTACACAAGAAAAAAGTGTAATATGTAATGTTAAACACTCAAGCCGTAAAAAATACAAAAGATGAGCAATTTTTCCTTGTCTTCAGAATTTCATTATAAATTGGGAGAATTTGATAAAAATCAGAAGAGCGGGAGACAAGACATCAAAACGGGAGACTCCCGATCAAATCAATAGGGTTGGAATGTCTGTCATACTTAAGGTTACATTCACAGTATCTTACTTGTATTCGTCATACACCTCATGTTTAGGCAGAGTTGAGTTGTTGTCACACTCCTCCAAATGACAGCGAATCCTGAAATAAAAGTGATGCAAACTTTCAATTGTTTGAAATCATAAGGTCTCCAAACTACAGTACAATGCAATACAGTACAAACTTTATTGACATCTCCATGAAAAAGGCTTTTTTCAGTGACAAAAACAATCCAACTGGTTGAATTGTTTTTCAATAATTGTGTGTTAACAAGACTTGTCATGGTTGATGATGATGACGACGATGACAATGAAAACAATGACAACTATGATTACTGATGAGCGTTGGGCTGTAATGACACTTTACAAACAGCTATGATCATGAGCAAATGCCTGATGTATCCACCAACTCACCAATGGAAAGCTTGTGTTTGCTCTGCTCTTGTTGTGGAAATTGGAAGAGCTTGATTGCTAAGGAGAAACAATAATTATTTTATTGCAATCTTAACATTTTAGTTTGACTGATCCTATTTTAATACTAAAATCTGCATTGATTCCCTTGCCTATGTGGTTCTAAGCTCTTATCTCTCATAGTAGAGGTACTGGTAGTTGTTTAAGAGGACAACGGTGCTAGCTGGAAAGGAATCAAGAGAATCTTGAATGCTGCAGTCTATACGTGCACTCGTCTAGGCAGACTGGGGTAGCATCAGGCTATTTTTCAGCAGCACCTACATAAAAGGGCATATTATCTCTTCAGGGAGTGGCAGATTACAGGGGAATGCTGATTTCTTGAACTCTTGATATCTCAAACCTCCTGATTATTTAACTTACTGTCGATTGCATCCCATCCATCAATTAATTTAGTGGGTCTCTTAGGAAACGGAAGTTCACTTCAGGGAATTTAAAAGGCCACGTCTGTGAGTTGTGATCGGTAGATTTCCATCCTTTACAATTCCGAGTAACAAAAATGGAATAGTCGGTTTTGAACATTAGAGTTCATGTGTTGTTGAAAGGAGCAGTAAAGGGAACCTTGCTGATGATCAACAGAAAAAAAAGATATAATATACTTACTTGTCAAAGTCATCTTTAGAATCTGATGCTGTCTCTCCAGGTAGTCGAAGGTAAAGTAATAATTTCTCAGTGTCAGACAACTGTTGTACCTCTTCCTGAAAAACATACATGTTTCACATCATCTAAAGTGTCTACAGTAATTTCTTTGTAGAAGGCACGCATCTACCTTAATAAACTTAAAACTGATAATCAACCAAATTAAACAGTGTTTAAGTATTTGCAGCTTACAGAAGAAAAGAACCCAATTATCCTCAGCACATTTCAAAATAAATTTTAGTTCAACAAACTTTTCACGTTTTGGAAAACAACAGCAAGAGTTAGCCAGCTAACACAATGAACTGTAAATTAAACAAACTAATTAACTACCGATAGATCTCATTATTTATTTAATACTAACATTAACTATGTAAATTATGTTACATTAGTGAAGATAAAACAGTTTAAAAAGAAAGTTACCAATATTTTTTGGATCCTTTCTTGTATTTCTTTGCTGAAAGGAAAAAAAGATTTCAAGATATATGTCAATCCCTCAGATTTCAAAGCTGCAGTTTTCTAGTCTAGTGGCTCATAAGGAGGGTCAAGTCTGAGTAGTTTATAAAACAGTAAATCCCCTACACCTCCCACACACAAAAATACAATAAATGATTTTAATTAAATTTCTTAGTAACATCCAATAGATGAACTTTTATAAGTATAACCATAAAAGAGTTGACTAATAATTTCACAATAGAGTTTGTGTCTTATTATGTATATTAGAAAGCAAAGACGTCTTAATTTCTATCACATTAATGTGTACTTTCTACATCTCAGAAAAGGTATAATTCTGTGTTGTCCTCAACCAAATGAGCAACAATGTACTTGAAAGACAATTTTTTTCACTCAAAAACCTTATGGAACTTCTTTCTACAAAAACTTTAGAGTGCATTGATAGAAATCATTTGTCCTTTCATGTCAAAGTTGGTCAAATTTGCGCAGCAAAAAAAGCTTTCACAACATTTGCCACTTAAACAACAAAAGCACATTTTCTTTAGACAGGTGAGCTATTAATATCTAATGAAGTTAGAATATAAAACACCTGGCTCTGTTGTTGATGGTTTTAAAGATAACACATGAATACTATTAATAGGCAATCCTTATTCTTTAGAATCCCACTTATGGACTACTTTACACTATTTCTTTTCAAGATTAACTGATAACATTATGCTTAAAACTGCAATCATGATTTCAAGAAAAAAAAAAAAACAATTGACAGGTTTCATACACATGTGAAATGAATTGCCCTGATGAAAGGAAATTGCTAAATAAAACTTTTTTTTTAAGTAAACAGTTTCAAAGTGATTTATAGTAAGCAGAACTTGTCAAATTTAAATTACCTCCTTAAACAAAATTTTACAAAACAAAAATATAATTGAAAAAGTCTGATTTTTGATGCAAATATCCAAATTATCAAATGTTGAAACCATTAAACTACCCTTTTAAAACTTGAAACATAAACATTTGAAATTGAAATTCGCGATTACTTATTTACTTTAAGTCAAATATTTATCACATCCCATTACTGCTTTCTAATTATGATTGATGGCGACATGTCTTATTCACCAATTATGAATTAATTATCTGATGAGTAAAGTCTTTTAAATCAAAATTTGCGAGGTTTATTAAGTGAGGTTATTTCTCACTGTCAATGTGCACAAACTATAACTAACAGTGTTGAAACGCTTGAAGTCTAAATAAACCCTGTTACAATAGATCTTCAACCAACATTTTGCAAGTGAATATTTTTTTTAACAAAACGACAGGCAGCTGGCAAATGTATTTTTATTTTCTTTTATAAGTGAAAGAGAAGTCTCCAAATGGCATATTTTGGTCAACACGTCTCGCTAGCAGACAGTAGAGCAATAACTTCTTTAAAATATTTCGTGGTGAACAATGCGTAGGCTGTTCCCACGACCCGATGGATCGTTAAACACAAGAACACATGGCAAAACAAAGCCTGCAGACATGGCGCTATTCCACAACGCGCCTGTATATTGTCTTTATATTTGCAATAAAACCTTTCGTCGTTTTATTCCCAAACACGAAATAAACAACGTTGTCAATTTCAACACCGACATTTGAAGTCTAACATTCAAGTAAGATCATGATGTCTCAAAGGAATTCTTTGCTTTTAATCTTTATTGTAAAAAAATGATGAATTTAAAATTACCCGAGAACGATGTTGCAACTCAACACGCTTTCTAAAATGCCAAACTTTTGTTTCAAGCAACAAAAAAATTAACACGGCGAGCTTTTTAACTTTTCCCGCGAAATATTCCCGCAAAAATTTTCTTCGCCCCTACATTTACCCTAAATTGTTATCTTTCCGTAAAAGGCCCCTCCGCAAAAACGGCGCTACAAAGAAGAGCGTTTCACCTACAGGATGACCTATATACCGTTCCGTTTTATTTTCACAGATCGTAAAAAATCCCGCCCAAGTGAAAATGCATTTCAAAGTAATTGCTCGCATGAAAAGCTATTATATCGTGATATTTGACCAAAGCACCTGACTTTTAGCCGTCCTAATCGCGATCACACAATTCTAATCTACACGTGTTTCATTGAATTCGATCGCATGTGAAATGCACCTACGATGCCGACTTTATGACAGCGTGTTTGTTTTACAAGCCTGGAGTTTATTACCTCGCCAATCACGAACATTTCACACGGCTAAAATGACAAATTACTGGGAAGGTCCTCTTTTGTGAAATATTAGCGTGGAATGGATTCATGGAGTTATATCGTTTGGTACACTGAAATTATTCCTGCTATCCAATGGAATTACACTCCGTAGGGGTCACTACTCGACCCGCTGTGGACGAAGTAACGCAGTGTGAATTTACGTCATATAAACTAATATACAGAAAAGTCATTGCACCTTCAAGTATATTCCGTGCCGGCATGATCTTGATAGTTTGCGAACAAGGTCGCCGATCAAACGTTCTAGACAAATGTTACCCGCAGATAATAAATAAAAGCGTTATGTAAAAGGTTTCGCTTGACCACCAGTCATTTATCACGCTTCAATGAACAAATCAAAAACAACTCAAATCATGCAGTCACAAAACTTAAGCCGGGAAATGATTTGCATCCCATTCATTTAAACGAAATAGCGTTTTTAGCAAAAAGAAAGTAATGAAAACTTCAAAAGACTTCAAGGCTACATGCATAACGAAATTGCCACCTCACTAAAAGGGGGTAAAGGAAACTTCATATTTTTGCCTGGTGAAATAAACGTTTTCTGTGTTTACAAAACAGAAACTCGTGCTTATGTCAGCGATCGAGCTGTGCACTTTATACACTTCTGATAATTACAACAATCTTGTAAACACATATAAAGATTTCGTTCGATCTCTGCTAAGTTGGTATATCATCTCAACGATCGATGGCTAAGTATTTGCTCCGAAATTCCTAAATCGTGCGAAGTTTGCGAATGAATGAAATATTTTTCAAGGCCACGTGCAAAACGGAAAAACAGTGAAGCGACTTCCCGCATTCCTGCGTCACATCTGCCCAAAGCAGAAACCCACATGGCTTCAGTAAATCGACAATTCCTCGACAAAAACAAACTCAAATTAAACACTTTCATCAGCTAATCTAGTTTACACCTAACAATCATCCAAATTATGCACAAAGTCAAAAAGTCGTAATGCGGTGATGTTAAGACCTGCCTATATCAACCACAAACCCGGAGGGCTTCAAAATGAAACACGTAATAAATTTAAAAACGCGCTTTTACTCGAGATTAAAAAAGAACAACATTCATTGGGCAGGCGTGATTACAAACCAGCTGCACGCGACACATCCCGCACCAAGCCATTTCCAGAACGTGCTTAGTTAATTGATCAATAAATCAACTTGATCAACGTACGTACCTTACGAAGGACTGCAACGCTTGCTCGAGCCCAGCGTTAGGATTGTCTGCTTCCTCTAGCTCGCAGTCCACTGGAGTTGGAGAGGAAGAGGACTTTAAAGACAACGAGATCGCAGCGGATTGAAGAAGCTCGCCATGTCCTCCCGGGGTTAAGTCAACAGAGGCTGAAGTACTCACGACAAGCTCACCGCCAACAGGCTTCGATCTGTCCATGATCACTTCACTAGAACTCTGCATGGCCGTAAGCAGATAATCTGAGCCGTAACCTCCTTGCTCCGAGTTCCACAGCGTTCTAGCAGCTCATAGCCTGTCCGCGATCACTCAAATATACTCTTGAACATCATAACCCTGGTTATTAATCACACAGCACATGGATCATCCACTAGAACGCATGCGTGAGCGCGCGTTCCAAATGAAGCTTGACAGAACAAGGTGTTATGAGCCAATAGAAAGCGCCCCCATAATTAGCATTGTGCTTTATCCAATGATGTTTTGTCATTAAAATTACACGACACCGACAACTGCTAATTTAATTTTTGATACGCGCCGAGAAAACATCAAACCAAAGTACCGCATACGCACCTTGCAGATTGTGCTTTTTCAACACCACAATTTCGAGTCGTCATGCGCGCAACAAGAACAGTCTTCGATCGAGCGTTTTTTGCGCAAGATTAGTTTACTAGAATTATGATGTTGACTGTCAGTAATCAATGTGATTGATTAGCTAAGCTTGATCCAGAGGTAGTTCCACGCCTTTTTTGCGCACACAGTTGCACGCTGGAGACGGGGGGGCGTAAAGCGAGTCATTTGCACAGCCCCAAGGGCTGTAAGGCGTTGGTCTCGTGGGATTTTATTGTAAACTGGACTCCTCCACTCATCAAACACTGATGTACTTCTCAACAACCATGTATAAATTTGGGAATGCCTAAAAAAGTTCCTGTTATTATTGAAAAATTAATCCAACAAAATGCGTACGTGACTTTGTGCTTTACAAAGTTTTTAGAAGATATAAAAATTTTCTTTTAATATATGAAAAGATTTAAAAGTTCCAGGAGTTTGGATAGTTAATTTTAGAACACTGAAACAGAAGGTTTGGCAAACGCTTTGAATTTGACTTGTGGCGGTCGCACGCATTCAGCTCAAAAAACAAACGCAAATTACCAACAACATAAGATGCTGTCCCAAAGGGTTTTTAACCGCATACCGAAAATTCAATGGATGCTATTGTAAAGGCGAGCTGGACGCTTACTCTCGCATAGTTTATGAAATAAGTTATGGCTGGAATTTCGAGTGACAACAACCAAATAATCTGGCCTTTATTTTCTGGCAGGGTAGGACATGCAAGAATTAAACTTCTCGCGTCCAAAAAAGGCTCACTTTTTGCTGTGCGTGCAGAGAGAGAACGTGGAATGTACAAAAGGCAGGAAACTCTTTTTCAAAAGGTTCTGCTTCATTTCATCCAGCACGCGCAGTTCTTTGAAGTTTCTTTTGCATCAAAATTGATAACCAAGGCAACAAATGCACTTTGTGGTCGGAATGTCTTCGTCTTCAGGACTGACCAAGTAACGCAACGTACACTGAGCCCGTATTGTTAGTTTATTGGTTTATTGCAATCGGCAATTGCTCGGGAATTTTAATGAGGATTCGCTGAAAGCAGCAACCCTCGTTCCCGACTGAAAAAAAGAATTTTTACTTTTCATGTTACAAATAACTCTGCACGCGTTTTTCACTCCAGGCAAAAAAGATTCTCACACATGTAGAAACGACAGACAGTAAAAAGGAGGCAAGGTCTTTGCAGTTCGCGGGAGTTGACCTGGGAAAAGATGGCTTAATTTCCAAGGAATTGTTTAGAAAATAAAAAGTCACATTGCCTCGAAAGCTTCCTGAGCTTGATTTTTAACACAATTCACCCATCCATTCAATGTTGCTTAATTTTGACACCGAGTTTCTAATAGTCATCATCGCATCACAGCTAAATACCGAGCCAGGACTCGAGCTTAGGATACGAGCCAGGATTCTAACAGCGCTTCGGTTAGCCTCTACGAGGACCGGTAAGCTTTCACTCCGGTTTGCTTGCGTTTAGCTTTCATTTCGGTTTTTTTGCGGTTAGCATTTATTTGTTGGTTGAGGCAATGCTATATTTATTTACTATATATAGTGTAAAAATAACATGAATATCATAGCAACAAAAGCTTTTACATAAAAAACCCCCTAAAAAAACAACTTAAAATAGCTCGAGTCCAGAGCTCTAATCCTGAGCTCGATGTCCTGGTGTTGACTGTAGTCGTCATAGCAACATTGACCAGACAGTATAAGTTTCCACACCTTTCTCGAACTGATGTGAGAGGCATATTTCGCGCATTCGCCACGAACTGCGAGAAAGCCTGGACTCTTTTTCGTATTTTGGCTCCCTAAGTCGTTTCTCTTCCAAGGTAAACTGGGAACAGCGTTGGCATTCTCAGCACAAATCCAACAATATTAAGAATTTTCTTGTTCTCGAAACAAAAACTCTACATCTACATGCCACATTACACAACAGAAAACAACTTGTCAATGCAATCTTGTTGAAGACTTGACAAGTGTATCAGCACTTTTTCGCGCTATTCCTAAATTAATTTAATTAATTCATATACATGTCTGTCTCTTGATATAAAAATATAACATTGAAATTTCATTTACAATTAACATTCAAATATATTACTATTAAGTGGGAGCAGGGGTGAAGAAAGTGAGTCTATACAATTTTTTAAAATTAATACAAAAACAAATTGTTACAAAAATGCAAGTATAAAGGTCTTTAAAAATTGGATAATTCTACCTACAAAAAAATTCCTTTATGAATCAGTTTTTTAAATCTTCATCTTGCCTTTTTAGAGTGATAATGATAATGATAATGAGTCAAACAAAAACTCCTCTTTATACTAATACTTGCGGCATTTCATTTTATGATAACAGGATTGGTATAGAGAACATTCATACGGAATAAAAGCTTAAAATAATAGTTTACTAAACTAGCAAAGGACGATACATTATGTAGAGATAATAATAAACAACCAACAAGGAGCAAGGGAAGGGGAAGAACGAGATGGAACACGAATGACTGAACAGTGAAAAAGTGCACTAAATTTAACGTGTGCACGGGTCTCAAAAGAAATGTTAAATTGGAAAAATAATGGCCACTTGTACTAAAATTGCGATTGTAATTTCTGAGAAACATTATAGTGACGAAGTCAGCGTTATGCTTTCCTTGAATCCGCATGTTTTGATATTATGGCTGAAGTTCACGCTATTTCATCATTCTACTTCTGTAGGATAAAAAATCTTAACCTAAACCTAAGAGTTTTCTACAGCCTAAGGTTGTGTAATTTGTGCTATAAAGGCATTCAAATTCTCGCGATTATAAAGCGGGAACTATCGCTAAACATTCTATAACCCCCTCCGCACGAGGATAATCCTCTAAAATTTAAGGGAGAAATGTGTAGCATTTTTTTTTGTTAAACGAACAATATTCTTGTCGCAAGGTCTGAAAAGTTTATAAGCGAAGCTTTCGACTGTATCGCACAGTCTTCATCAGCGATTGAAATTAGCTCACGTTGTCTCGTGAATGCAAATTGTTTAATCACGTGACCACAGATGGTCAAAAATGGCGGGAAGATCATAGCCCCCTTCTCTGTTCAGCGTTGGGCGTTGACGTCTGATATGGATGGCTTCCTTGATTTTCCTTTTGACATCTACCGACTCTTTATCAAGAATCTTGACTCCTTCCCAGTCGATCTGGTGGTTGGCCTGAGACTGGTGTTCCTGGATCGCAGATGTTGTTTGTCTCTGATGTTCACCCAGTCGCTTCTCCAGAGTTCTCGCTGTCTCGCCAATGTAATGTTCACCGCAATCATTGTGTCGGAGACTAGGACTTTGAATACGTGACGAAATGAATGACATTTGAATTTAATTAGTTTCTAAGTGATGATCGGTGTGAAATAAGTGAGAACGATATGTGTCAAAGACCGGATGCTTACTTTTGGCCCGTCTGCATGCAATCCGTAGTATAAAATGAAACGCCCAGTGATTAGTATGAGTCGTATGTTTTGAGCCATTGTGAGAGTAGTAGATAGTGAGTAGAAATCCGTGACTTGCTGAGATTGTACCGTGAAGCCTGTGACGCCAATATTAAAACCAAGAGGACCTGTGAGTATCATATCTGTTTGGTTTGTTTTGTATTTCCTTTTGTCGATTTCGTGGGATTAATCGCTTTGGAGGCAAGCATTTTCCCACACCTGGCACCTCCGACGGGACCGCCTAACCGATCTAAAACAAGGAAATTTACCGCGATAATGGAAGCTTTAGAAACCAAGCTAGAACAGCTGAAGTTAGCAGTGAACAGAAGCGGTTCGATAGTGGAATCAAACAATGAAGCTGCGATAGAGAGGCATCTCTCTGCCATAAAAGCCTTAACAATGGAAGCCGACAAATTAAAACGAACTGTTGAAGAACAAAAAATCGCCGAAAAAGTGGAGCTAGAAGAACTTAACCAGTGGAATGCAAGTGTTGATGCCAAGATTGTCGCTGCTGACGAGAGCGTCAGGCATCTGAAAACCACCTTAGAGGAATTTCATCAGAAAATGGAGCTGAAGAAACAAGAAAAGGATTTGGAATTCGAGAAGAAGTTGTTCGAAGCAAAATTGAAGTACCAAGCCGAGCTTCAAGTAGCGAAAGAACAAGCCGAAGCAGCGCAAATAAAAAACAAGCCTACAGATGAGGGATCAGGCCAAGAGCAAGCAGCAAAGCTACCCAAGCTTCAAATAGCTCGATTCAATGGCACTTATGAAGATTGGCCCAGGTTCTGGAACCAATTCGTGGAAATCATTGACAAAGCGACCATGCCGGGCGTGACGAAGTTTGCCTACTTGAAGTCTTTCCTTGACTCGAAGGTGAAAAAACCGATAGAAGGGCTACCATTTTCACACGAAGGTTACAACAGAGCCAAGTCAGTACTGTTGGACAAGTACGGTAAGGATTCAGAGATAATCAAGACCTACGCCCAGCAGATTTTCGACCTTCCTATCATACCTAACCAGAATGCCTACCGAATTCACGAATTTTCCGATAAATTGACTTTCGCAGTGCAGTCTTTACAGACAATGGGCAAACTAGAACAGGTTAACGGTTATGTTGCGATGACTTTGGACAAGTTGCCAGCGATTAGAGGGGACTTGGTGCGAACAGACCCATCGTGGGAAAACTGGACCTTCGACAAGCTGACAGAAGCGTTGCGCCTTTGGACGCGGAGAAATCCGATCAGTAAACAAGATGATAGAAATCAGCAAGATGACAGAAACCGCCGTGATGACAGGAAGAGAGATAAGCCCCCATTTCGGGTGTTCAACACCCAACAAAAGAATGGTGCACGCAAGCCATCTTGCGTGTACTGCGACGCGACAGAGCATCGAGCCTTTCACTGCCCCAGTGTTGTTGACGTGGCTAAACGACGGTCTATCCTACTTCAGAAGAGGTTGTGTTTCAATTGCACCGGCCCCCACAAAGCTGAATATTGTCAGAGCAAGATGGTATGTCAGAAATGCAGAAAGAAGCATCACACGTCAATTTGTGACAGCGATCAACAGGATCCAAGGTCTGAAGGATTATTAACGGCCCATCAACGTGACAAAACAGAAGTGGTGTACCCTGTGGTTTTAGTCAAGATCAATGGAATTAAAACAAGAGCCCTACTTGACACCGGAGCTGGAAGTTCTTACGCCTCAGCTCGGCTAATCAACGCCTTGCATACGAAACCGGCCGAAACTCAAACGAAACAAATCGAAATGATGCTGGGCTCCATGACAACCAAAGTAGAAATGTACAATGTCAACGTGACATCCCTGAGTGGCGATTTCAGTATGAGCGTGACAGTATCCAAGGTCGACAAACCGGAACTCATGACTCTTGAAAATCCCAAGTATGAAGAGTTGACGAAACGGTACACGCACCTGAGTGATGTTTACATGGACGACAAAGATGGCAAACCGAAACTACCCATTCATCTGGTGTTAGGTGCTTCCGAGTACGCAAGAATCAAGACTAGCACTCCACCGAAGATAGCTTTATCAGGTCAACCTGTGGCGGAGAAGACAACACTCGGCTGGACAATCATGTCACCAGGCCACGAACACGAAGCCAGTAACACGTTTCTTACCCAGACAACCAGCGTGGACTTCGAACAGCTCTGCCGTTTAGACGTCCTTGGCCTCGCCGACGCCTCAGCAAACGACCAGGATGTGGTCTACTCTGAGTTCAAGGAACAGTTGATACGTCATCCCGACGGATACTATCAAACGGGTCTCCCCTGGAAAGGAAGCCATCCACAGTTGCCCACAAACAAGTCTGGAAGTATTAAAAGACTTCAGCAGCTCGTAAGAAAACTCGATCGCACCAATGCCTATGACCAGTATGACGCCATTATTCAGGAACAGAAAGAAGAAGGAATCGTCGAACCAGCTCCGGCCGAACCCAAAGGGACTGAATTTTACATACCCCATAGAGCAGTAGTTCGAGAAAACGCGGAAACTACCAAGTTAAGGATCGTCTATGATGCCTCCGCCAAAGAAAATCCCAGCCAGCCATCTTTAAACGACTGCCTTCATCCAGGACCACCCTTACAGAACCTATTATGGAACGTTTTAATCAGAGCTCGTTTCTACCCCGTATTGCTGGCAGGAGATCTGCAGAAGGCTTTCTTACAAGTACGCATTAAAGAAGAAGAAAGGGATGCCTTGCGATTTCATTGGAAACCACGTGATCAATCAGCCATCGAAACTTACAGATTCACCAGAGCCCTGTTCGGCCTCACCTCTTCACCCTTTCTGTTGGGTTGAGTTATACAGCAACATCTAGACGCGTGGGAGCAACGAGAACCGGAGTTGGTTGCCCAAATCAGAAAGAGCCTGTACGTTGATGATTTGATATCTGGTGCATCAACAGTGCCGCAAGCTCAACAGCAAAAGGAAGGATCGATTAAAATCTTTGGTGATGCCAAATTTGTTCTACACAAGTGGAACTCAAATGCACCTGAGCTAGAGAGAGACGGTGACCCTGGTGACAGCGAGGATCTGAGCTTTGCTAAACAACAGTTGGGACCACCAACAACACTAACGAAGCTGCTAGGACTGCCTTGGGACAAGATTGCCGACACGTTAAGCGTTTGTTTCCCACAGCAACCGGTTGAACCTACCAGAAGAGGAATCTTGTCGCAGCTGGCCAAAATCTACGACCCCCTGGGGTTGGTATCACCCACAACGCTCTGTGGAAAGCTCATATTCCGAGATATCTGCGAGAGAAAGTTACCCTGGGACGTGCCCATCCCGATAGATTTGGATAAGAGGTGGCGGAAGTGGCTTCGTAACCTGCCAGAAACCTTGAGTGTAAAGCGAGCAGTTGCACCGTTTAGAGAGCCAATTCAGTTTATCCAACTCCACGCCTTTGGAGATGCAAGCTCACAAGGAGTCTGTGCCGCAGTTTACGCAGTTGTTGGCCAAGAGTCAGGGACCACCCAGGGTCTCATCACCTCCAAGTCTCGCCTATCAAAACAGAACCTAACCATACCAAGATTGGAGCTTGTTGCAGGCCACATGGCGGCGAACCTGGCAGTTAACGTTCGAGATGCATTGCAGAATTGTAATCCAGTTATCCACTGCTGGTTGGACAGCACTGTCGCCCTTTACTGGATAAACGGATGTGGAGAGTATCGCCAGTTCGTTGCAAATCGAGTGCAAAAGATTCAGCAACACCAAGGAATTGTCTGGCACCATGTCCCCACAGACCAAAACCCTGCTGACCTAGGAAGCAGAGGCGGAAGTGTGATCAGCGCACCACTTTGGATGAACGGGCCACCATGGTTACCCTATCCGGATCAGTGGCCCCCCAATATTGAAATCAAGGCCTCATCCGAGTCTCAAGCAGAAGCCAAGGTGACAAAGGAAATCCTTGCCATAGCCCTACCTGAGAGAGATGTGTTCAGCGAGCTGTTGGAAAAATATAGCCTGTTGAAAACTCTGCGCATTTGCGCATGGATCGCCAGATTCCTCGCCAACTGCAGAAACCCGAAGCCAAGAGGACTAAAGGGACCACTGACCACAGACGAAATAAAGCACCAAGAAGCCTGGTGGACCAACCGCACCCAAATTGAAGCCAGAAGTTTGAAGAATTTCCCAGCTGATAAGCTTCAACTAAATTTGCAGCCTAACGATAGAGGAATACTGGAGTGTAGGGGACGAATCATTGGTGCATACCCCATCTACCTACCTGATGACAGCTTGTTCACCTACAAGTTCGTCCAGCAAGTGCATTTAACGACCCTTCACGGGGGAGTTACACTTACCATGGCCAAAGTCCGAGAAACCCACTGGGTCCCTCGCCTAAGAAGGTTGACAAAGAAAGTAATCAAAAGCTGTTGGGGTTGCAAGAGATTCCAAGCTCAGGCTTACCAGTCACCACCTCCAGGTAATTTGCCACTCACACGCACCCAAGGAGAGACGCCCTACCAGACAATTGGAGTCGACTTCGCTGGTCCCATTAAATATCGATTGACGCGGAAAACCGAGGGAAAGGCTTACCTGGTTCTCTACGCGTGCAGTCTTACCAGAGGAGTGTATCTTGATCTTCTTCCTAGCCTAGAGACGGACAAGTTTCTCACAAGCTTGAAAGGGTTCATAGCTAGGCGTGGTCGCCCACACGTGATCTATTCCGACAATGGAAGTACGTTTAAAGCTGCTGCTGATTGGATGAACAAAGTCAGAAAGGATGAGAAATTCCACCACTACCTTGCCCAGCATGACGTTGCCTGGAGATTCAACCTCAGCCGCGCCCCATGGTGGGGTGGTCAATTTGAGAGGCTCATAGGCGTGTTCAAGTCCGCCTTTCGTAAAGCAGTCGGGAACGGCACCTTATCCTGGAGCGAATTGTGTGACGTCGTGCTCGATGTAGAAATTGCCATAAATGGCCGACCTCTGAGTTACCTAGAGGAAGATATTGAAATGCCAGTGCTCACTCCAAGCTCTATGCTGCACCTTCAGCCGACCCAGCTCCCTGAGCTAAGCGCACATCACATACAAGAATCGGATCTGAGAAAGAGAGCTAAGTACCTCCTCCGTTGCAAGGAAGCGATGTGGTCGAGGTGGTCAAAAGAATACGTGCGGAGTCTGAGAGAGCGGCACAGCAAGAGCGGAGGAGAACAGACTCCCCACCCTTCAGTTGGAGACGTTGTTATTATTCAAGACGAGTCTCGAAATCGAAACTCATGGAAACTAGGAATTGTGGATAAGTTGATTGTAGGACGTGACGGAATAGTACGTGGGGCCAAGATGCGAGCTGGAAAAGGAGTAATGGAACGAGCCGTACAGCACCTTTACCCACTGGAATTGTCTGTCGACCGCACCCCCAAAGCAACCCTGGATCCAACAACACCAGCTTTCAAGCCAAAACGAGTTGCAGCTGAAACAGCGAATCTGAGAATCCAGGAGATTGCACAAGCGGAGCAAGCCAGGGACATTTAAAGAACAATAATCAAGGACATTTTAACTTTTTGCTTGTTTATTAATCGGTGACATTTAAACTATGAACTGTGAACATTTTAATCTTAAGTTTTGTTAATTAATTGCGGACGTGATTAACCAGTACCAGTCTCCTAGTGAACATATATTCCTCGAGAGAAATATATGGGGGGAGTGTGTCGGAGACTAGGACTTTGAATACGTGACGAAATGAATGACATTTGAATTTAATTAGTTTCTAAGTGATGATCGGTGTGAAATAAGTGAGAACGATATGTGTCAAAGACCGGATGCTTACTTTTGGCCCGTCTGCATGCAATCCGTAGTATAAAATGAAACGCCCAGTGATTAGTATGAGTCGTATGTTTTGAGCCATTGTGAGAGTAGTAGATAGTGAGTAGAAATCCGTGACTTGCTGAGATTGTACCGTGAAGCCTGTGACGCCAATATTAAAACCAAGAGGACCTGTGAGTATCATATCTGTTTGGTTTGTTTTGTATTTCCTTTTGTCGATTTCGTGGGATTAATCGCTTTGGAGGCAAGCATTTTCCCACAACTTGCATGTGATGTCGTATACCAGTCTTATACCGGTATCGTATGCCGGTCTTTTTTGTGGTCGGTGTCTTGTCTTTTGGATGGACTAAGATTGACCTCAGCGTGTTGTAATGCTTGTGGTATGTGTGGATGTCTTGTGCTCTGAAGACTGTGCGATACAGTCGAAAGCTTCGCTTATAAAACTTTTCAGACCTTACGACAAGAATATTGTTCGTTTATTTTAACACCAAGGTCAAGAATGAGCGTACATAGTCATTTTTTTTTTGGTTGTTTTTAAAAAGTGCAAAAGCAAGTTCGATGGCCTTTTGTATCGCATTTTGCATCAGAAAATACACTGATTAACAATTAGATAGCCTGCGTAGCAAGTATTCCCGTACGATTGATGAGTTTTCCGTATTTTGTAATTTTCGCAATTTCGCACGGCCGAAATGCGGGAACGCTTGCTACATAGGCTAACTAGACAACAAGCTCAAATTTTCTACGAGGAAATAGTATACGAGCCGCAGCCGAGTTGATTATCACTCATAGAAAACGAGGGCGAGTAGTCTACTTGTTTTAGTAGACACTAAACAATTTGAAGTATCGTTAAACCAAAAATCAAGAAACAAATTCCCTTTCAAAGCCGGGCAACGTGTGCGTGATCGTGTTCTTACAACGAATGAACGACAATCACAGAACCAATGAGATTCGCAGAGAAGTTGGTTATAGGCATAACCACAGTGAAAAACTGATACTGGATCTGTTGCAGAGCTTGATCAGAAAAATACTAGAGATAAAAAGCAATAACTTGATCCTTACGGCATGGAAAAGGACAACAAACACGTGATTAAATAAACAGTGCACACATATCTCGTTTGTTTTTCCTCTCCTTACTGTAAGTATAAGTTTGTAATTTTAGACTCCATTGTAGCGTAGGTCTAGAATATTAGTTCGATCTTTTGCTAGAGTCATCGCCTCTGACTGCCTCCCTTCCCTCCCCTCCCTACTCTTCCTACCTATCTACCAGTGGCATCAGGATCGCTTGGCATGTAGTCTCGGAGGCACAGGGGGAGCCTCGGGTTCACTTTCCAGGAGGGAGGTGTTAGTCTGTTCAACGCTTCCATACAGTTCATTAAACGTTATATCAGCTCCCCTGTTAGTCACACCAAGCCCATCATCACCATCCATGATTGGTATTTCATCGTCCCTTTTTGATCGTGAATCAACCCGCCGCCGTACTTTGCCACTGTTTGCGTCATAACTCTGTTGCTCCGCTGATTCGTACAGTGGGCTCACATCAGACGCGCCCTCGTACAGAGGATTGAAATCGCTCTGACTGCGATACGATACAGCGGACTGGTACAGAGGGTTCAAATCAGCCAAGCTCCCAGATCCCCCACCGACACTTCCAGCCGGGCCTGCTTCGTAAAGTGGGTTCATATCGACATTTGAGATCCCCCTCTCGGGGCCCCCGTCCCCGGTCTCGTACAATGGATTTTCTTCTTCGAAATCTGCTGCTGTCTGGTAAATTGGATTACTAGCTGCTTTTTCACGCTGTGCTCCAATCGTTAACGTACTCTCGTAATTTGGGTTATTGATAGATTTCATTGTCATAGATGTGGGTCTGTCTCCTGGGGACTGGATCAAATCCAGGGGAATGGAGTCTGGGTCGGAATGTCCATATATGGGATTTACCGAGACGTCTTCTGTCACGTGATCGCCGTCATCGTCTGCCATACTAACTCCATCAAACTCGCTTTCTGAAAAGGAAATGAGAAATAAATATTTTTTTCATTTATATTTATTCATTCTAACTCTATAGGAATCAAACATCCGCTAGTATAGCGGTGTGCCAACTGAAAAGGTGACTGAAGGCGCGTGAACATGGTCGACGGCCAATGTCCTCTATGTATAATATACAGAGCATAACCTCAATTGCATTTGCGTATGGGCTGTGCTAGGCACGCACTGTGAGAAGGGAAATAAAAAGAGGCCAAGAGAAGTCGAGTTCGACAACTCTTAGCGAGTTAGTGAAAACAAAAATAAGTAAAGTGGGCTGGTCGTAAAGAAGGCAAGGGTGCGGTACTTCATTACTAAGCGCCACCGAGACTTTCTCAAATTCGTTCGCTTCTCGTTCCCGGTTTAGTACGCGCTCACTTTCGCGCTTCGCGCTCTGCGAGTCCGACTTGTAGCTTAAGCCTAAGCGCCATCGTGAATACTAATCCCTTTTAATCGACAGAACTTTCAAGCATGGAAGAACATATCTAAAATGCAACTGCAGTCAAAGTTTTTGTAAGCGACAGCCTCGGGAATTTGAAAAAGTAGTCGCAGGAGTGGGCTCTCGTAAGTGAACACGCTCAGAGACGAGAGCTTTTTAGCATAAAGCTTGGGCTATGTAAATGGTTAAAAATAGTATACTCAGTAATAAACAGTTAGTAGTTACTTCCTATCGCAAATGAACACCTCGGTTCACGCATCCACAAACGTGTGCAACATGTTAGACCACTAAATGCACAAGAAAAAGTTTTGTATATTATTTATTACAAGTGTTAACAAGGTAATACGAATCAGAATCTTAAATCGGTCGCTTTCGAGAACTTAAGAGGCCGTCTTTCTGAAAAACACCCACTCAAATTCGCGACAAAAAATAATTTAACTTTACCCCAATAAAGTGAACCACGTTTGAAATTCGCTTCTATTACCACGTTTCGTCATTTCCGTGCGCTGATTGCGTTCATAGCTACTACACAGCACAGGCGAGGCAGTCACACATAACAAGACAACTTACTTGGAGTCCTTGGGGATTTTATAAGTTTCCTCATTGACAAACTGAAAAAGAGAGAAAAATACATAAGCCAAGAGTACTTAACTATTAAGCCATCGCACCTTAGAAGGCAAAAGATGCAATTAATAGAATTGTGGGTAATAATATTACCGGAAAGAAAAGATCAGGTTTCTATCCTTAAAACAACGTAAAAAGGAGTTCTAACTGCTATGTTGGCAAAATGCCAAGAGTTAAATTTCCAGGTAAAATAGCAAAGCTTGAGAGAAGCCATAGAGTCTTTGCCTCACCCTTTCCCTGTCCTGGATATCAAGATATGCTTCTTCCTCAAGTAAACCAACACAATGATAAGAATGATTGCTACCATGGTAACCGCCACAGCAACAACCACTGACGTCACCACTGAACTGGAACCACCTCCTGTAGAACGGCCTGAATTGGACGAGTTACTATTATCGGGACTGGGAACAACGGTGCTAAGCTGGGTTACAACTGAAACGCAAATCACAATATAAGAGCTAGAAGAGTTCAATTCACAAGACAAGTTAGAACCATTTTTGACAAATACTTCACTAGGTCACTTTACACCTCGTGAAATGGGGTTCCCTCCCCTTATTCACTAGCCTGTTCAGGCTCCCGGTAGTTGAAGGAGAAAGCGGAAAACGCAGGCGAGCGAGGGAAAAACGAGGGGGCGACGCCTTCGTCCCGTCTTACTGGAGAGCAACCTACGTAACAGGACATCAACAACAAAGAAAAGTCAAGTTTGATGCTTGCGCATTCACGCCCAGCAAGGCAGATTTTATACCATGTGACGGGTTCAAGGAAAAAAGTCATATTATACTAACAAATTGCATGCTAGAATTTTTCACACTTAAAAAACGCATTTGTTCTTAGTCAGTCTCCCTCAAGGTTAGAAAAACAAAAAGATAACCAATGCTTTGCACAGTACCCACCCTATAAAAATAACTTAATTGTTTAAATACCTTCTTCACAAAACTTTCCTTGGAAACCAGGTAAACAATCACAATAACCAAACGCATTATCACATGTTGAATTATTCTCACAAAGGCATTTACTCTCGCATTTAAATCCATAGGTACCCTTCGGGCAGGCTGTGAACAAAACAAACTTAAGCAACAATTTAACAACAGAAACTTGGAACTGTGATAAACAACGTAAAAAATATCTCCGAAACGTTACCATCTACAAATATGATAGCACCCCGTCAGAATGCAACATTTTGAAAGTTGACTACTTTGGGTGTATACTGTCAGGAGGCAGACCAGTTATCTAATATACCGGATATTGAATATATATATACAGCAACTTTGATAGATGCGACTTACTTTGATTGTAGTATTTATTAGCAGTTACGACATTGATTACAGTATTTACTTGTAAATACAACTTACTCTGATTGCAGTATTAACTGGTAGATACGACTTACTCTGATTGCAATATTTACTGGTAGATACGACTTACTCTGATTGCAGTATTTACTGGTAGATACGACTTACTCTGATTGCAGTATTTACTGGTACATACGACTTACTCTGATTACAGTATTTACTGGTAGATAACACTTACTCTGATTACAGTATTTACTGGTAGATAACACTCTGATTGCCGTATTTACAGTATTTACTTACTCTGATTGCAGTATTTACTGGTAAATCCAGGCTCACAGTTACATTCTCCATTTCTGTAATCACATTCTTTATCCATATTAAGAAATCTACATTCACATTTCTTCTTACACTTGTAACCATAGAAACCAATAGAACAAGCTGCAAGAAAAGCACACGACTTCCTTCAATCTGATGTCAAGAGAAGAACATTTTACAAACTAATTTGGGGTTATATGCCTGTTCTTTCTTGTACCAATGTTCAAAGAGTTTAAAGCGGCCTTCACAGGACAAACGAACTGATGGCCAAATTGTGTTGGCAAACTCAAGTTGGTGTGTGTGAATGATGCAACAACGGCAAACAAGTTGGCAAACTGTCGGTGACAAATAGAACTTGTCTCTATTCTCGCCAACAGTTTGCCAACTATTGTTGTGTCGTTCACACACACCAACTTGAGTTTGCCAACTTTAGTTTGTTGTGTGAAGGACACGATTAAGATTAAATTGCGAGTTAAAATATTTTAATCTTGACCAGCAATCATTCTTCGTGGCTCATTATATCTTCTTCTGTTGTTTCTCCATCTTAGTAAAAATAATATTTTAACCTTCGTTCTGAATTAATAATTTTGTAAAAATGCATACCAAAGACCTAAGACCGCATAAAGTGTTCATTATGTTTACACGTCATTTACTTACTCCTATCACATTCATCCCCAGTCCACCCCTCAAGACAGGTGCATGCCCCAGTCACGTGATCACAGTTCTCAGTTGACTCCTCCCTGCACTTGCAGTCTCTTGAACAACTTGGACCAAATTTTCCTCTTGGGCAAACTATAAGGGAGAAAAAACGGTTTCTATGTTCTATTTTCTCCTTGGGGAAAATACCTAGAAGCAGATGAACTACACGGTTATGCAAGCTCAGGGTTGCCACTCATTAGAACCCCAAAAAATTTCCTGACTTTTCTCTGACTTTTTACTGACCTCAAAACAATTTTCACTGACATTGAATTAATTAATTTGCAGATTCATTTTCGATCTCTTTACGTTTTTCATGGGATTTTGAACGCATGGCATTTGACCTTACCAACAAATCCATTTTGTTTTCTTGTTTTTCAGCTGAAATTCCCTGACTTTTCACTGACTTTGACAAGAACTAAAATTTTCCTGACTTTTTGCAAAATTCCCACTTTTCCCTGACCTTGAAAAAAAATTTTGTTTTTTCCTGACTTTTCCCTGACCGTGGCAAACCTGAAGCTCCTCTGCAAGCCATTGTCTGAGTCATCACGCCAAGTTACCCTCAGTTTATTGCATGACGTGACAGCCACAGGCCCTGAGCTTGCAAGATATTTTTTAAGGATGTTATTTCTGATCTGCATTCGCTCAGTGACAGGTATTTTTTTTATCTAATGTACTTACATAGAGTGCATTCTTGCCCAGTCCACCCCGGGTCACAGTTGCATTGTCCATCAACAGGGTCACATGACATGGTGTTGTTTTTATAACATTGGCAAATAGACTGGCAACCAAATCCATAGAATCCACTATCACATGCTGAAAAAAACAGTGCATCATAAATGGAAACTTATCAAGATTTTCCAAAAAAAAAAACTGTAAAAAAACATTTTAACGGGAAGGTAAAGAGAGAAGGAATAAAGTAACATTTATCAGGCAATGAGTAAAATCAACCAATTGATTTTGATTGAATAAATATTGGCTGAAAGATTGTTAGATTTTCACCATTATACCACCCTCTACAGGTTTATACCTTGCCTGTCAAAACAGAGCTAATCTTCTATCTGATTTAAAGTAATCGTTCTTGAAGGCAAACTTGAAGACTGTGGCAATTAGGTGTTTAAACCTTACCACAACACATAAAAAATACAAAACAAACAGAAGAAAATTCTTTCTGTGGTTTGAAAACTGATTATACATCAGTCGAATTTTTAGCAAATTGAGAGTAGAAGTCCTGACAACTGTAATACTAAGCAACAATGATTTCTAAGTAGCTTACATTTGTTGCACCTGAGCCCTTGCCATCCTGCGTTACAGGTGCACTTTCCAGTAATGTGATGACACGATGAATCATGCAAACAATTACAGCTGCTGTTACATCCCTGACCATACCAGCCATTTGGACAGCCTGTCAGAAAACAACAACAACAAAACCATCATTAGTTTGCTCCTCCACCTGGCACCAGAAGTCAACATATCATCATAATCTAATGTGTAACTATCCTTTTCTATCACAGATGGCAAAATTTAAGCTTTTAAAATTGGTTGATGTTGCTTGTTTCACGTTTGTTTTCTTGCCCATAGTTCTGTTATTTGCCTGTCTGCCTGTCGATCTGTCTGTCTGTCTGCCTTTCTATCTGTCTGCATGACTGTCTGTCTTTGTGACTGTCTCCATCTGCCTGTCTGTCAGTGTGACTATCTCCATCTGTCTGTCTGTCTGTCTGTCTTGTCTGTCTGACTGTCTGACAGTCTCTGTGTGCAACTGTCTGTCTGTGTCTGTCTGACTTTCTCTCTGTGTGACTGTGTGTGTATCTGTCTACATGTCAGTGCAGTCTGAAGAACATGCAAGAGACAGTTTTGTAGTCCTGCTTTCTGTACACCACCACTTTTTCACAGTTCTAGTTATGATGCATCTCAAGACTGATGCTGCCTACCTTGCTCACAAAATGTGCCTTGCCAGCCTGCCGTGCATTGACAGGCACCAGTCACCGGATCACATGAAGCACCATTCTGACACTTGCACGTTTCCAGGCACTTGTAACCATAGCTACCTGGTGGACACTCTGTTAATCAAAACAAGCAAATCAATCAGTAAACATACACTTCAAAGAAACAATTAAGAGTCTTGGTTACAGAGGAATTGCGTTGGGTTAAAACTAAATTCCCCCTTGTTGCAGAATGAGTAATTTGAATCTTACTGTCAGTACAGGATGGCAGCATAACTCCAGCTGGGCAGTCACAGACACCAGTAACCACATCACATGGGGCACCATTACACTTGCATTTCTTGTCACAATTATTGCCATAATAACCAACTTTACATTCTGTAAGATAAATAAAACTTCATCACTGTTAGGAGCTGGTGCATTAAGCTGGAAAAAGTTATGCCGAATGTTGCTATATTGTTAAACTACATATATTTTTGTACTGACATTTTACCGTTTAAGTTAGTTATCTGATGCATTGCCTTTTGTGATTTTAAATGGGAATAAAGAGGAATTAACAGTGGCATCTTCCACATATTGGCCTTATGATCCCACACAGATTCCAGTTCAATTTGGAATTTACCGCTAGTAGTGTTGCTTTTGTGGAGGGAGGAAAATCAGAGAACTTGGTGACGTCGGGTCTGGGAATCGAACAGGGCAGGAAAGTTTCAAGATCTACTTTGGTGAGCAGGGCCTCAAGTAGAAAGATCATCTTTACTGTTACAATCATGACATCTGATCTACAGACATTTTGTTCTAGTTCACTTATTAGCAGTTTTAACAGTTAAAATACCATTCTTGAAATACCTGTAAGTTATTAACAGCCTTTCAGTAAGGTCCCATTCACATTCAGCATTTATGGTTTCATTTCAGTGTGGACAAAAGCAGGGCAGAAAAAAAGGTTTCAAAATCCACTTGCCCAGTTGACAATATGTTGCCACACTGAGTGACCAAATTATCATAAATAAATAAAAAATTACAACAATAAAAAGCTGACTTACTTATCTGATGATTGCAGTGAGTTCCTGTAAACCCATTCTTACAAAAACACTTGCCAGTTATTGCATGGCATCTGAAAAACAATAACAATAATGCAGTATGATTACTGGAGACATGAGTTCCTTCACAGAGAATTAACACGGCAACCAAGTCAAAATATTTTTGTACGCCCTGTGTGGTCCCCCATTTTGTTACAAGGGCCAACACTCAGAAGGAATTCATGGGTTCCTTTCAACACTTAAAACCAATTTTCTGAAAATGCAACTCATTTGTACACCTCACAGAACTGATTTGTTTTTTGTTTTGTTTAATGCTTTTCAGTCATAATGCAGAGAAGAGCTCTCTTCTTTTTCAGTATGTGCACAACAAGTTTAAAACGTCTTGTTTTCAATAAATTCTGCTTACCGTTCAGTTTGAGTTTGATTGCAAAGACATACATTTCTGCAGTTGACACCATGCATCCAGTTTTCACACACTGAGGAATAGAAGTACAAATATATTGTGATCACATGGAAAATTGAAGAAAAGCATGCTTGCCTAAAAAATAACCTTAAGGAATCATCAATAGGCTGAACTCTGAAAGGTATTAATGGCTAGCGCTTACTGAGTAATTTGTTTTGAGGTTGAGCAAGAATGGGATTTCAAATCACTTTTAACTGAAAGTGAGTTTGTCAATGACCTTTTTCACTAGAGTGTTAGAAACCAGAAAGGTATCTAGTTAGGCTTACTTGTGCTTGAAACCTACTCTGTATACAGTCAGTAACTTATGATCATCTGCTCAAAACACAAAGATAAACTTGTTCCAAGCCTCAATTGCCATAATTTATTTCTTTTCTTTTACATTTTTTTTTTTTTTTTTGGGGGGGGGAGGTTGTTAAAATGGATACAGAAGTAGAAAGCACAGCATGTAAAAATAACGACAGCAAGATATTACTAAGTACATTGTTGAGTTAAATATGTTACGCATGAAGGAATTTTCAAAAACAATGAGAGGTGCATAGAGAAGCACACATGGGAAACAGGTCTTCTTAACTTTGTGATAAAGCAATGCATTGCACAGCAATAACACATGCTAGTGACTCCATCAGAAGTGTTACAGGTTAGGGGTTCAACCAAGAACATAAATACAAAAACAATAACTAGGTTAAATATCCTAATCTCACTGTCCAGTTGTGACATGTACACACCCTGACAAGTGACATGCAATGTATTTATACTTACAGATATCACAGATCTCCCCTTGCCACTCATTCACGCATGTACAGTTGCCATAGACTGAGTCACAAGAAGCCCCATTCTGACACTTGCACTTTGACTGACAGTTCTTGCCGTAGTACCCAGCGGGGCAGGGATTGTCGCAATGGACACCAATCCATCCTGGCTGGCAGTCACATGTACCGTCCTTCTTGTTACAGGTTGCATTGTTAAGACACGGGCATTTGCCATTACACTGAGGTCCAAAGAAACCCTCACTGCATTCCAATTCACAATGGTCCCCCTTGAAGCCAGGTTGACACCTAAAAACATTCAAGCAAGAAGTCAGCCCAAAAAAAAATTCTGTTTGATACCTCAGGGTTGGGGATTTAGGCTATATTCAATTTGTATTCAACATGTTTGCACACATTTCACCAAAATGTCTAGAGAAAACCACATTTTTAAACTTACTTTTTGCAGGATGTGTGGCAGCCTAATACTTAGAGAGCACTAAGCTCTAGTTTTCAAGAGTAGTCCCAGTTTGATGAGTGGTTGTGTCATTTTGTTAAAATTCTTATGCAATTAATCGTACAGATAAGTAATTATACAATATTGAACTGGATGATGCAAAACTGTTAGTAAGAGTAACTAGACACAATGCAAGAGGAGGAGAAGGGAGGGCAACGGCAATACTTATCGCCACTTTATGTTGCGAAAACTGGGATAAGTTTTACTGACAGGTCTGAGCCGCCTTGGCCCACTTGGTTTTTAATCTCATTTTCACTCATGTTTTGAAGCGCTATACCAACTTACTGGCATTTTCCAGTGAACTGATTACATGTTCCATGCATGGTACAGTTACACTGTTGGGTGCAGTTGAGTCCGGCTGATCCTGCAGAACATGGCTGATCACAGTATGCGCCTGTATAGCCTGCAGTACAATTACATGTACCATCCACCGGGGAACATGCACCATTTTTACAGCGGCATTCTTCAGCACAGAAATTCCCATAGCTTCCTGGAGGACAGACATCTCCACATCTGACAAGAAACATTCTTAAGTCAGAATGTACTAAGAAACACAGTCTGGGTTATGACCAGCTACATTAAATTGTTAGTCACTGGCATGCTTTTTGATAGTTTATTATCAACTAATTTTACTTCAATCTATTGATAATTTATATACATTAATACAGCTACAGCTAGGCATTTTTCTTTCTTTTTTCTTTCAAACAAGTGTTTTTTAAGAGGCAGAATCATACAATTAACTTCTGGTGTCAGTTATACTCTTTATTATTTTCAAGAATACCTTGCAACATCTAACCTTCTGTTTATGAGATTTAATTCAAACATTGATAAACCCTATTTAATATTCCACTACAGTCGAACCTCGATTATCCGGACTCGTCGGGACTGAGCTAAATAGTCCGGATAATCGAGAGTCCGGATAATCGAAAATATGAATATTAATGAGCCAAAAATAAAACTGAATAACTTAAATGGAAATACATTTAATTGAGTCCATTATTGGGTAAGGATTTTTTTCGAAAACGAACGTTGTGTTTCTTAGAATTTCCTTTCAGGTGTTGTGCTACGCAAGCGTTTTAGCAACACATGTTTATGCAGGCATTTTGTCCATAATTTTTGAAACAGGCTTATAAAATCAAACACTTTTTTCAAACGAACCTTTCTTATTGTGGAGAGATAGTGGCGGCTTTAGAAGACAAGCAAAACACCAAGAAACATCAGAAATCTTTGAAAACACAAAGCCGGCCAAGCTTGCTTGGGAAACTTGGTAACCAAGCTACATGTGCTTGCATTTTGCCGGGTTACTAAGTTGTAAAGTTCGTAGCAAGAAAGATCATGCATGAAGATGTTTTTCTCGAGTGGATTTACCCGCTTTGTTAGAGGGAAAATGTCAGCTCTTTATTCAAACCATTTGCAAGCGAGTCTCTACATATTAAACGGATAAATCGTAATGAATTTTAACTTGAACTGCCAATTTAACGACACATATAGCAAAGTGAAAGGACATCGTAACATGTACTTCTTTCGAAGGCAGAGCGTAATGCGCTGTTTTACACGCAATTTTCCTGACTTTTAACATAATTTCTAAATGTTTTACCTCTTAAAGTTTTTAAGATGAAAGGACATTAATATTCATAAAAAAAACGGGACCGGAGAAAAAGTCCGGATAATCGAAAAGTCCGGATAATCGATGTCCGGATAATCGAGGTTCGACTGTATTGCGCCATTTTACCATATATATATACTTAGTATATACTAAAACAGAGGATAGCGTTTTTGCGCACGCTGACTGGCTACTCAAACTCTAAATATCCTTTGCTATTCACCTTCGAGCAATGGGCGCGGGAAAATTGTCATCTTTGAAGGGAATAAACTAGTCAAAAATCATTCTTTTGGGCTAGTGGTAAATATTTACCTCGCCGCTTCGTGGCTCAGTAAATATCCACCACTAGTCACCTTCACTTCTGTGAATAGTTGTTAAATAAATAAGGGCAAAAGAATGCACAAGATATGCTACATTATCACACTGTAGTCAGCAGAACAGGGCAAAAATACAGACAGACAAACTTACAGAATACAGACCCAATCTTCGTGGAAAAATAGTGGAATAATAAACCCCTTATTCAACGGTTTAACATATAAGATGAGTGGACATTTTGCTCATTGTTCGCAACTTGTAAAATAGCCACCTGTATCATATATTAAACCACCGAATAACTAAGGTGTGTGTAATTGACTAACAGATTCAAATTTCAAATAATCAATTCATCAATCCACTCTTGGGGGGTACGCTTCACTTGGCACAACTGTAACTAAGTTACTAAATTAATGGTGTTATAAGTTGAGATATTAACCAATTTACCTATATCCTTGATATCCAGGGGCACAAGTACAACTTCCATTCACATGGTTACAGACTGCGCCATTCAAACAGTTGATACAGGTCAAGGAACAGTTATATCCATATGTACCTTGTGGACATTTCACACCACACAGATCACCCTTAAGATGAAAGATGACATCAACATCAGGGTGCAAAGAAATTGAATTTTACAGTTTGCCCCTCTGGCAAGCTGTAGCCAGGATGTACTAGGGCTCTCGAAAGTCATTTTTACTAGCCCTTGGAAAAAATTCTCATAAGCACGATCATGCTTATGATGCTTCACTTGTCTGTTTAATTTTTAATTTGATATTTTTATATACCTGATCTGTATGTTCTGACTAATGTCAACAGTTAGGGGCAGAGGCAACAACAGTCCGGGTCAGTATATTAAACAATTCAATGTAGACCTCAAGCATGAGGTTTCTATCAGATGATCATTGGCAAGGAAACCAAGGGGGAAATCTAACTGACATTTATTGTTTTTAATTGGATTTACTAAACTTAAAATGTCAATAAAATTATCTAAATATATAAATTAAAAAATACATGTATGTCTATTTGTGAACAGTTACAAATAAATACCTGCCATCCAGCAGTACAGTTACACGTGCCAGTAACATGGTCACAGTTGCCTCCATTAAGGCAAGTACACTTGTTTCCACAGTTCTGCCCATACCATCCCTGGTCGCAAACAAGTTCACATCTGAAATAAAAATTACAAACATTGTATGTCACTCTTAATTGACTAATTTAATGTTATCCACTTGGTCATAGTTAACTATGACTTGGTATTTATTGTACATATTTACAACAGCTACATGGATGCTACTAGACCACTTAAATTCTCAATCATTCTGAGTACATTTATTCATATGAGGATTTAAATTACGTTTACTTAGTAGTACTTACTTTAATTTAAAGGCACTCAGTAATCATGAATCTATCTTGCAAGTAATCCATACCTTTGTCCTTGATAGCCTGGCGCACATGTGCAGTTTCCTGTAACAGGATCACAACTGGCGCCATTCTGACAAACACACTGTTGTTGACAGTTGTTACCATAGTAACCTTGATCACACGGCTGATCACAAAACTGACCCTTCCATCCAGGAGTACAGGCACATGAGCCTATACGGGAATCACATTTAGCTCCATTTTGACACTTGCAGTCATGTCGGCAATGAGGACCCCACTTATGAGAGGGGCATGCTAATAAGAAATAAATGGTTTATTAGAAGACAAAGGATATGGCAACTAGATATCAGTTAAAGGGAATGCAAACAACACAATGACAGTGTTAATTAGGTATTGTTCATATCTGCAGACATGCCACAAAGAACGTCGAGTGGCTTGAGGCAGACCAAGGGTGACTTGGCTTAATTATAATTATGAACTGCTTGACAAGAATAAAATATCTTAACCAGACATCCACATCATTATAACCAATATTCGCATAACCCACCAGCCGTCTATTGGCAAAATGTGCAATCTGATTGGCTACACAGGTGCCTTCTATAGATCGAAGCGCACTCTCTTTCGCTTAATTGTATCAATCAAAACCTTCAATATATCAATCCTAGCGATATTCTGTGTTTAATAGTCCAGCAGCTGGGTTATGCTAAAACAATTTGACAGCTTGCACTCGGTTTCTATTGACTTTGATAGTTGGCGAGGGGCGAAAAACTATCAACGGACTACCAGAAACCTTGAGCTTGCCATCTACACACTTAGCCTTTATAATTATTTAAATGTGGGGAGGGTGGGGACCCAAGCACCACCAATGTTTAGTTACAGGTGGTTTTTCCTTCCAATTTGTGATTGAATAAGTAGACTGCAGTATGCTCACCTCTGTCACATGTTGGTCCATAGAAGCCTGCACGACATGAACAAGTGTCTGGTTTTGTACATACTCCATTAACACAGGCATTCTTGCAGATAGCTGTGATAATAAAAACAATGTAGTACTTAATAAAATAAATGTTTTGACTGCAGAAATAGCACCCAGCTGATATTATTAGTGGGGTGGGCTTCTAAGATAGATAGTCCAGATACTATGACCCCAAGCAACAATGAGCAGAGCTTTCATGGAACAAACATTAATGAGAAAGAAACATTGAACAGTCCCTCAGATCTATTTTACCATAAAATCCATAAATGAGCCCCCCCCCCCCCTCCCACCTCAAAAAGATCTCAGACAAAAAATATCTCATTTGAAACATTTGTCACCAAATTTCTTACCAATTGGACACCCGCTCCCTTGTGGTTTCCATCCAGGACAACAGAAATAAACGTGTTTGTACGCTTGCCGTGTAGCTGTTCTATAAGCAACCCCATACACTGTTCTGCGTTGCAAAAAATATCAATATTTTGATTTAGTTACTATTGTTGGTTTTGCAACAGCCCAAGAAGCTACTTTATTATCTCAGCTAAAAATTCATGATTAAAAGATTTACATGTAAACTGTTTCGCCAAATTGAAGAAACGTTGTCCCTGTTAAAAGCATAAACCACAAACGATAAGACCAAATGGGATTCTGGGAAGACATTATTACCAAGCTTAGTAATATTCCATTTATTTATAATCAAGATATTATCACTATTAATAGTGATAAAAAAAAGCAAGTCTGGGATAAAGATAGGGTAGGGTTTTTTGGTGTCTAGCCTAGTATATAGGGTTGCAAAATCAGCTTAACATGGTCTGGTATAGGGTAAGGGTTTTAGAGTCCCAGTGGCACGCCCTCACCCCAAAATATATAGAGTGCCCCCCCCCGGACTTTTACTGATAATATGGTCTTTCGTAATTAATTGTTTTCAAAAAAGAGAGTTTTCGGCTTTAATTTTCACCTGGTTGAAGAAACATTGACCCATGAAAAGCATAAACCATAAATGATGCGACCCAAATGCTTACTGGGAAATTGGGGAAAAGTAATGGCCCTCTGTAACAGTGAACATTATAAATAAGATAGGTTAATTAGTGCTTCTTTTGGAAAACCATCTGTCAACAACATTGCCGCAATGATTTTATTTACGCCTCTTTCTCTTCCAAGTTTCTGTTCCTATTCTCTTAAACCTTAATTCTTCATACCAATGGTCAGTTTCCCAGCAAATGATACCCCTTATTCTAGATCAAAACCATCCAATTTTTATACACTATCCCAGACTAAACTGCTTGAAAACCAAACCCTTCACAGCAGCACATATACCTTCATAGCTCATTAATTTTATGGGAGTAAAGTCTGCTCAAGGGATCAGAAAAGCCAGATTATTCATCATCAGATGGCTGGTGCTTATTACATGTAACCCAACTTGTTTCTTTAGCATGAAGTAGCCAGCAATATCAATGCTACACTTCCTACAAGCTAGTATATTCGCTGGATAGTTCTAACAATAACATATTTGCTAAAAAAAAAAACAATTTTATACTTAGATAACAGAAGATTTTGAAACACATTTCAGAATAAAAATCAACGCTATTAAAACATGACGTTTCGGCGACGACATGTCACCATAATTTATCAAATGCAAATTTTACATGGTACAGAACTCATCCAATTCAGTTTCACACCCTAATTTAGTTTCACACTTTCTTTTTTATAAATATCGTTCTGTACCATGTAAAATTTGCATTTGATAATGGTGACATGTTGTTGTCGAAACGTCATGTTTTATAATAAGCGTTGATTTTTATTCTGAAATTTTATACTTCTCAGGTGGATGGATGGTGGTACTTTGAGTGTGTGTTTTGTCCATTGTCAGGGCATGTACATAACGTACAAATACTAAATGAACAATGTTGGGCAAACAATATACCAGAAAGGCACAGATAGACCCATTATTACCAGATAATTAATGTGACGAGGGGTCTCTCTTAACATGTGGTGCCAAATAACTTGCCTGGGCCCTTGCTTATCGGGCGAGTGAGGGTGAAAAATTACTTGCCCGGCAGGAAAATCGACTTTCCCAGACAACTGAATAAGCACTATTTTCAAGTCATGCATATCACTGAATGCCTCCCATAATGAAATCAGTTAAAATGTTGGTTCACCTGTATACTGTGCATCGTCCCCAGCCCCATAATCCACATTTTGTACTTGATTTTTTCTTCCAGCTCATCTGATAGGATTGCTTGTATGTCTGTGCAAAGCTGTTAACAAAATACAGTTCACTTTAGAATCACTGAAACATTATTTTGGGTTACAATTTGTTTGTCATAAAATGGACCACAGTTTTTGCAGTGGGTCAAATTTTGTTGTTGCTGTTGTCAGTTATAAGGCCAAACTGCTGTAGAATTAATCTATGCAAGCCAGAGAAAATTAACATGACGTTATTTGGGGATTTGGCAAGCACAGGCATTTGTATGATTCCTGTGCTTGCCTGTCAATCCAGGAAGAAAACAGTTAAACTACCATGCAGACCCTAGCCTGCATAGCTGGCGGGAGTCGAGTGCGAGTGCTTGCTTCCCTCGCGGCTCGCTCCAAATTCCTCGCGTCTCCGCGGCTCCCTCTCTTTGCTGTTCGCCGGCCCGTCTCAAAGCAAGCACTCGCACTCGAATCCCGCCAGCTACGCAGGCTATGCAGACCCAGTTTTTATATACTCTTGGAGCTTGTTTATCGACGGTGAAAGTCTGTCCCCACACCACAATATTCTGGAGGAGTTTTACAGTCACATGGCTCTTTAGCTAGTGCCAGTGCAGCTTACAACTGGTTTCCCTAGCATGAAGCCTGATCAGTATTAACACAGCTACTCCACTGTATAGTTTCCACTGCAAGTTGATTTTCTCCAGTGCCATATTTTGCGACAATTATTGTGGTTGGGACAATCTTCCAGTTATGGCCCACTGTATAATTATTTTTTGCCCTATGCATGGTATTTACAATAAGTTATTCAAAAGTAAATTAAAATGGTTATCATCTGTTGACATCAGATTATTATCATGAACTGTTTAACCTTTGAATTTTCAATTGATGTTTATAAATCACTGACAACAATTGAAGAGTTAATTTTGATGGTTAATCCCTCAAGCATGAGTGTTACACACAAATTCAAACCGACCATATGTTTAGTTTCGTCAAGAAATGTTGTCAATGTTTCTTGGTCACGAGGCTTATAAAGATATCTTCTATGAAGACTGGTAGTCACCCATCGCTGAAGCAAACAAAATATCTAATACGTCATGCAAGCTTACAAATATTTGTTATCCGTTAGCATAAAAATTTTGTAACATAACTTAAGTTTTATATATGAAAGATAATTTTCAGGCAAGCTCAACTAATATGGTTTGTCAAGGAGCATTCAAGCTTGCCAGTTTCTGACAGTTTTTCAGTTTTTGCACATGGCTAGCGGGAAACGGCAAGCGTTAAATTGAACAATAAGCTGTTTACAACATCTTAGCTTTTATTATAATTTAACGGTTGATCGACTTGAAGTTACTGCGCTAGCCAAGCCGAGAAGGAGAACCAACACTTACTTAGCACAACACAAAGATGTGAAGGAATTGTGAATGACAAACCTTTGAGATCTTGAACAAACGTTCGCTCCATTTCCCGCTAAAGATGCTCCACTTTCATCCACATAGGAGAGAAGAATTACGCTTACTGTACATGCACAAGCCCATAAGAAATAAATGCTCATTTTCAGATGTGAAAATGGTACTGTTGTCTTTGAACTGGACTTCAGAGGATACGAGTCAAACACGATTGCTCAATTCATGAAAGCCCATACTGCAAGGTAGTATCAATTTTCAACAGCACTCAAGAGATTTGTCGTGACAGTTTTAGGGTTATTTCCGGGTCAGTCGTATCTCCTCCATCTCGATTCCATTTCCACATTTTTTCTTTACATTCCAGGGTAAAAACCAAGATCTTGGTGCTATCAAATCAATAATACAATCCATTTTGGCGCGCACACCAAAACGAAACGAAAAGATGTCGCTCTCTCATGCTTGAAAGGGCGAGGGGGAGGGGAGGGTGAGGTGGGGGTTTTAACCAGAAGTTAAAAATATGTATGGTCTTAGAGGAAAAGTATCTTTCCACAAACATTTATGGTTTAGTTTCTGATAATTGTTTTTCCTTGATAGAAGTCTGAAAATGGAAAAATGAACAAATGGAACAGTTCGTACCAACCGGAATGAAAGGACTACCTAAAAACGTAATCCACAATTTCCGAACTGATTTTACGGAAAATTACCCGAAATTTCCGGGATTTTTGGTTAAATAGTATAAACTGGCGCCCCTTGTTTGGGGACATGACATTTTCCTCAGTAATTTATTTGTTTGTTCATTTTTTATGTGTATTAATTTTCTTTAGCCTGTGGCAGGCCAGAGTAGTAATAGGTGTAGTCGACAAATACCACCTTATTCTCAGAGTATTATTTTCGTGTTTTAAACCTCCCACCGTAATAACCGAAGCAAGCGAGGTTATCACGGTGGGAGGTTTAAAACACGAAAATAATACTCTGAGAATAAGGTGGTATTTGTCGACTACTAGCAAGCTAGGTTTAGCTTGGCTCTATATACCTTATTGTTACTTATTTTCGCGGGATATTAATTCCGCGAAAATGAAACGGGTATATTTCGCGGAACTTAAATTTCGCGATTTGGCCAAAAAAATACGTTTAAAGGAATTAAATTTCGCAAATTGGCAAAATACTGGTCTGCATTAACAAACAGTAAGTCTCAAAATTGGCAAAACTGATGTTAGTTTTCCCCAGCAATAGTTTCCAACAACACTAAACAAAACGAAAGTTAAAACAGTTTCAGATTTCCTTTGTAACAAAGTAGAGCTCTGCTGAAATGGAGGCCTGAAAATGTGAAAAGGGAAAGGTGCCAAACTCGGTGGAAAGACACCGTGGTGAGAGATGCTGAGCTAGCTGGAATTTATCAAGATCTGAAGTACGTGTGGCAGCGTACAGGGCGCAATGGCTCCCACTATTGCTTGGCAGTGTTACTTTTGATGATTTATTTGTTCGAAGGTGAGAATATGAAGTTGTGGTCTTCTTTGATTACGAAGGACGAATTATCCTTTAAAATTGGTATTTAAAAATACGAAGGAAGGTTGAAGGATTTGTTACGTCATGTCTGTGAATTAACGCGATGGAAGAAACTAAAATTGTCTTGAACGCAAAAGGGAACATAATAGTAGCCGGCGCCTGTGTAGTTTTCGAGCGCGCGTATGAAAGGCGGGAGACGGCCACTCTCGACATCTCGCGCCCTTTGCAATTTCTATGAAACTCTACAAGGCGCCTTCTACGCAGGCTATTAAAGATAGAGGATATTACATGGTTGCGCGGAGATATAAAATTTATCTTCGAGTGTTCAAATCGATATCTCCAAGCAACCATGTAATATTCTGTCTATTATATAAACCTACTAATTACGATGTTTTTGACGATTTTCCGAAGATTGCCGACCATTTTCCGAAGATTTCCGAAGATTTGCAAGATGTTGTCCAAAGGTCTTACGAATGTTTCCGAACATTTTCTGAACTTTTCCGAAGATTGCCGAGGAAGATCCGAAGATGTTTCGACTTAATATCGATTAACTTTGGCTCATTCAGCATTGGAACAGGGCAACTATGGGCAAACTTGTCAGAAAATGTTTCGAAATCGATATCTTCACATGTGAAAATAACATGTTATTTTCACGTGTGAAGATACGATTTTTTTGCGCGAAAGATTTCCTGGTATTTCACTGATGTTTATATAATAAACACTGTTCTTGCACATGTCGCTGATAAGTGGCCATTTCCTGAAGGAATAATGTTCCTTTGAATAAGAAACATTCAGAACTTGAGGGACTGCATGCAGACGACTTGTAAACTTTTACACAAAATTGCACTTTTTATTCAGTCCTTAGTTTGTAATTTCAACACAGAAACATTTCCCTGCATCCATATAATTTACTGTTTTGATAAAAATACAATAAACTTATTCCATGGTCCCAAAATACAAAACAAAAGGTATGAGAAACGAATGCATTATGAAGAAAAACCGAAACAACACGGACAATAAAACTTTTTCATCTGCCACCATGAGAGTGTCATCTTCCCTTACACTGTGAGTAATCAAAGTATTTTCCCTTCACTCCTTTAACAAAACCGAACATTGATATACAATTTAAATATTCTTAGTAATTCCAAATATAGTTGATATGTAATAAATACTCTTCGTTCAGTGACTAAGTAATCAGAACAGCTTTCCAATAAGTTTTGAAAGTAATTATAAGTTTACCTCGTTTTTGAAAAATGAACAACCACTTTAAATTTGTAACAAGTAGTCCAGCGGCTTAGCTCGAAATTTTGCTTGAATTGTGCACTTTTTGATACCAGCATGAAACTTGGCACACTGAAAGTGGTCGCCAGTTTCCATGGAAACCGTAATTTATAAAAATCAATGAAAATTCGTGAAATATTTGTTTGTCCTGGTTTAATACAAGTTTGGTGCTTGTATCAAAAATCGCACAATTCAGTAGCTAAGCCGCCGGACTAAAACACGTTTCGTTGAACGATCGAAACTTGTCTTGTTACGGGGGGGAGGGGGGGGGGGGCTGAAGGCTTTGTGATTTTCTTAGTTTTGTATTTGACTCATCGAATGTTGCGAACATTTACCCATGAAAATTGAGCCGGTCAATTAAGGGCGATTTTCTCGAATTATAAACCCAAGTCAAGAGCGGTTCAAGAAAACACAAAAAGGGAATTATCGGTAATTTTCACTCTGCCACTTATTAAATGTACTGAAGGCAAAAAGCCGTTTTACTATTTGGGTTTAAATTAATTTTAAAGGTAGGTATCCCTGGCTGAACAAACCGCAGTCATTAACTTGATGAAATCTTGGCTATATCCCCTCCCTCTGTCCCAAAATATCCCCCTCTGCATTTCCCCTGTAACTGCCTTCTGTCTCCCCCTTCCACCCCAGTATCCAGAGTCACAGGTCAAACAAGACATTCCAAGCGAACTACTAATCAATTTCTATGCATTCCGGTTGAGGTTTTGTGACAACATCTCGCCCAGAAACAAGTTTGCCCGCCACGTACACTTGCTGAATATTCCGGTCATCCCCTGCAAAAAAAAAAAAATACATATTATTTTACAAAATGTTTAGGAAGAAGAAAGGCACGTCTTGAAGACTAGTGACACAAGAGTTTTACTCCATTACTCACCAAGAAAAAGAAACTTTTGGACTACATCCTGGAGAGGGAAAGAGCAATAAATGACTGTAAATACAACTAATTTAAGTGAAATTAAAACGATAGTTAGATTTTAGACAACTGGACCTACGGCCTCGTTGGCTAATATTCTGCGCGATTTTACAGGACAATTGATAAATATTTTTTATTTTGTTAATAAAATAAATGCAAAACCAAATAAATCACATGACCAATTTCCAATCACCACAAATGCAAATAAGGCAATGAACCAATCAGAGCTCGAAGCTATGCTAAACGCGGGAAACACGCAACCGGCGCGCTC
The DNA here is from genome assembly GCF_052425735.1 of Oculina patagonica. Taxonomy (NCBI): domain Eukaryota; kingdom Metazoa; phylum Cnidaria; class Anthozoa; order Scleractinia; family Oculinidae; genus Oculina; species Oculina patagonica. Next base: position 45,338,113 of record NC_135759.1, read on the forward strand.
ACACCAAGCGCGGGAAACACGTAACTGGCACTAAGCGCGGGAATGAATGGATAAAAAACTTTATGAGTGTCAAAAACACATAGCTAGGGAAGAATCCCTTACTAATTTGGGGACACGTGCACATGATTAAAAAAAAGTGAAACACGCACCAGCACATTCTAAGTGATGATTCAAAGAGATTTAATAATCATACCTGTAAGTCATCTGCATTAAAACAATCAAATGGTGCATCCGGGGCATCAGCGTCAATAACTAATGCATCAAAGTCTTTACCGACCTAAGAGTCAATAACCAGGATGTCAAATGTTTTGAAGCAGTCGTAAAAAGGAAAAACTGAAAAATGACAGAACTGAGCTCAACTTACCTCAAAATTACCAATCTTGTCATCAAGACCCAGAACTAAACCAGAATTAAATCGAACAAATGGTCAGTGCCTATTATACCGGTTTATCATAATACACCTGTATTATGTTTCATCAGTGTTTACAATTTGACTCACTGGCATACAACTTTGGGCAGAGAAGGCATCCTGCTATATACGAATTGACACCGGTGAAATTTTGCTCATTACGTGAAATACTAAAGGAGATATTGGCTTAAAAAAACTGCAAAATTGTTGGGTGACGAAAGTGCTAATGACCCCGTACATTCCATGTCACACACACCCAGGTGTATAAATGGGTACCGGCGAAATTACAGCTGGGGGAAACTCTGCAATGGAAGGCTAGCTTCCCATCCAGGGGGAGTAGAAATGCAACTAGTCGCTTCATGCTACGGAAACCAGGATAAGCTCCGGCCTGATGGGTTACTAAGCTTGAACACAAACTTCACCACACACACATGAATATTTAATACATGGGTTCAAATTTCTTGGGACAGTTACATGTAATTGTGCCAAGCACTTTCTATGTACAGAGTTGACATTTTTGTATAGCTCGATCAGAAACTGGAGCGCTTATTCTAATGAAACAAATGTCTGTTAACAAAGATTTACCTACAGTGTAAATTCAGCAATTATGTACATGACTCACCTTGACTTCCCCCAAGGGTAGCAAGGAAGAAAGCTTCTTTAAAACTCAGTGGTTTGAACCCGTCTGATTTGCCAAAACTGAAAACATTTGATGCCTTGACACAGTCACGAATAGCTACCAACATTGATGGTGATTCACCGCCAGAAACATCTAAAAGAGTTCAGGGAAAAGGGATTAGGAACAAAATAAATTAATTTTGTTAACTTAAAACCTAATTTTCTATTCACTAAAATACAAGTTTATGTTCATGTAACTCCAAGACTTTCTTCACATAGCATCAAATGTTGTATTCAAAAAATGGAAAAAGAAAATGTAAGGTTTATGACGAAGTTAACATGTGTCTTTGAGCTGTGGCTAATAACAAGAGATATGAGTCTGATGGGAATTCATAAAGTTCAAGATGAATTCTTCAAGACATTGATAAGATAACATTTACTGTAGCATTGATTGACTGCTCAATTTATAAAGAACGTTGTACAAATGGTGTGTGGTTCAGCTGCAAACTAATTAGTTCCTAGTTTTTTTGGTAAAAGGTTGTGAATTCACTCTCTAACCAATCACAGCAAACGTACTATCTCCTTTAACCAACCAACCAATCAGAAGAGGTCTCCTGTACATGGCAACAGTTATGTTTTCCCGCGCTTTGGCAAAGGTTATATGTTTTTCCATGCTCGACAAAGGTTATATTTTCCCACACTTGGCATTGGTTGCAGTGATTTGTTGTGTTTTCCCGCGCTAGAAAACTGTTGTATATTTTTGCTTCCAGTTCTGTCAGGTTCAATACACTATTTATATTTGCTATGATGATGAAAAGTACAAGACATTTAATCAGTTTACCTGTGCCTAATCCAACTTTCATTTTCATGTTCAACATGTGCCTGACATCAGCAACGCCACTTCTGATACTGTAACGAAATGGAAACTGATATACAGTGGTATGCGATGGACTAGCATCCCATCCAGGGGGGAGTAGCAATACTCCTAGTCGCTTAATGCTACGGAAACCGGGATAAGCTCCGGCTGTATGAGCGTCATGGCTCGGACACAGACTTTACCATGCTAGCTACTCCTTTGCTTCATTTTTGGTTAAAAAAATGATAACTGCCAACCACATTTCAAATTGAGATAACATGGAGATAGTTGCAGTACTTACTTAAAATTGGATGATGGGCAGTGGGCAACTGCTGAACTTTTTTCTAACATGAGATTGAGTTCTTCCTCAGTTGAGTGACAGCAGTGGGCCATGTATGACTACAAATAATTCAATAATTAGCAAAACGTAAGTAACGTGCAAAGTAGCCTCAACCTTGTTCCCAGGGTCTCTCGTTCCCTGCTCCTCTCTCACTCTTGAGGGGGTGGGGAGAGAGAGAGACCCTGGAAACGAGTTTTTAAGTAGCCTGTTTCAGGCTCAAAGTAGTTGGGGGAGAGCAAAAAACGTTGGCGATCGAGTGGGGGATGGGAAAAAACGAGGGGGAAGAAGGCTAAGAGAAAATGAGCACAGCAAGCAACTTCCTTTCATAATTCAAGTGGTTTAATAGAGATGAACCTCGGCAGGAAAAAAAGAGAACGTAATTTGCAGGTAATGATAATCATCATGTCTCATATCTATAGCTTACTGATAATTTTCATATTTGACCTACCTTACTGTTTAGTAAGTCATGGTTGTCATACACCTTAGTGTAGCTATGATCTGGATAGTCCTTCTTAACCATGGATATTTCATTCTTTGTTTCATTTAAGTGACTCTAGAACAACAACAATAACAAAATAAATAATTAGATACAATCAATATTTTAAAATTGCATGAATGAGCTTGTGAAAATCTATTTGGTGCAAAATAACATCTATTAGCAAAATTAAAAGGCAGCTGCCTAGTCTTCCTCGCAGCCATCTTTAGTGTCGTCGCGCAACCCTCCTCCATGATGGCACTAAAAATGGCTGCGAGGGAGATTACAGCTGCCTGACTAGTCTCCAACTTTTCATGGAATCGGTCAGAAGTTAAGAAACAAGTGACATGAATCAAATAAACATATTATTAGAATTACGAAAACAGGAATTGAGGTTTTAGATAATTTAAACTGTCATGAATTGTTTCCTTAGGGACTATAAACCTGCAATCCCCTTAAGTTTATGTTTCTAGGGAACAGTTGAAAACTTCAACCAAACCTTTCCCAGTACCTATGCCTAAATAAGTGGTTATTGTTGTTAGAGCTGTACCTGAATGGGAAGATCATATTTCTTTGCAAGATGTGCTAACTCCTTCATCAGATCTGACGTACAAGACAACACAAATCTTGGAGTAACAACAGGGGTGATGAGGGGATTCTACAAAACAGACACAGAATATAAAACAGTTAAATACACTGTAGTAAATAATAAAGATGGTAAATTTCTTTGCAAGATGTGCTAACTCCTTCATCAGTTCTGACGTACAAGACAACACAAATCTTGGAGTAACAACAGGGGTGATGAGAGGATTCTACAAAACAAATATAAAACAGTTACAGCAAGGCGCCCAAATGAGGAAAACATTGAGATTCTCAGGAAACATTTAGATTCTCCGAAAACAAAATTAACTGTTTCCCTCAGAACAGTCATTAAGTGTATAATATGGACCAAGGTCATGCTAGTTCAGTAACATCAATGTGATGCAATGTCTTTTTAGCTTATGGATGATGTGGTGATGTTTAGTAATGGACCTCAATGGCACTCATTCCATTCTGTTAACTAACTTATACATTAAACCTGCATTAATTTATCCATGAGCGTTTGATTTTGTTTTCAAAGCATGTAAGGAGTGAGATGTACAATACCTTTAATTCCAATATATGATTGATTATCCTGTCACAATGACATATTAAAATAACTGTCAGTAATATATCATGTAAATGCCTTCCTGTGTTAGGTCATTTACAAAATGAACCAGAAGAAAGTATGGAAAAAAAATACAAGCATGAATTCTACATACATGTAAAATTTGTTTATAAACGGCATTAATTCCTACTTAAAATTAGTTTTATAAATGGAAACACCTGCAGGGACCTATTTCAGCTAGGAAAGTGAAAGCAACAAATTATACTGCTAACACTTTCAGCTTTCCTTTACACTTTCTTGGCCCATAACTGCTAGATAATAATATGTACATGTATGACCCAAGAGCAAAGTGCACTGGACATAAATTGACAGGAAAACACTTGATCCATATCTTATGGTACTGACTGGAGAAAAAACATTACAGAGGGAAGGGCGGAGTTTAGTTTCTAAGGCTGGGGCAATACATAGGCGGCAGAGCAGGGGGTGGTACAAACGAAAACTTGGGGGGCTCAGCTCCCCACAAAATATCGCGAGCGCATTGTAAAATTGGTTTGTCAAGATATTCTGTCTCATGAGTGAGTTCAAACATCTTTAAAACTTTCTTGGAAGTCTTCAGGAAACTTTATTTCTCTTCGGAAAAGTTTGAAAAATCAGCGGAAACGTTCATATGGACTTCGAACAACAATCAAAGAACCCTTGGAAATCTTTGGTCTAGAAACTACACAGAAAACAAATGAAAAAAGTTGCCCCAAATATGAAAACCTGCCGACTATTCTTAGGTCAGTCTTAGCCCCACTGCCCACCCTCCATGTTTCAAAATGCTTTGTCGCTTCTGCGATACTGCTGTGGTTGTGCAAAATACCAAGAAATTTGGTAAGAGAGATTGCAAGCCCTATTTCCCTATTTTTGGGAAAAACAATGATGATGATGATGAGCTTAAGGACATTTTATAATAATAATAATAATAAAAATGGTCTTTATTGATTACCAATAGTACCTTTCTGCATCCTTTATTGACTGCTCTGTTGTCTCAACATAGTAGTGAGGGCTGTTTCTATCCATACAAACTTTTCCTACATAGGCTCTCTGTCCAAGTTCATCTATTAAATCAAATAGTTTTAATGACAAATAACCGGTAATTAAAAAGATAATTAAAAGTAGATAAAATGCAGTTAGACATAAAGTAAGCACACACCAAAGAGGAATGTCAAAATTTTCGCCAGATTTGTGGGTGTGGTCAAATTCACATTTTGTTGTTAAAAATTAGAAGAACTACACAGAAAAATAATATTTATCAGAGCTCTGGAAGAGGTAATTTAAGTAGGCTTGATACGTGTTAAAATGATAAATATTCTATAATAATAGCAACTGTCCTTTGGGAATGTACATGTATCATTAGTAGATCCATACAGCTGTTTGCAGGAGTACTACAGGTGTAGTGTACAGTAATTTTAACTGAATAAATTGCTGGCACTTGGGCTCCTTTCTGCTAAAATAATACAGTGCTGGCCTACTTCTTACAGGTTTGGATCAGTTAAATGAATGACTTTCAAATTTTTAGAGATTTAAGACACGTTTCTGCTCTAGCCTGCCAGTAAATGCAGCTGATCAACATCAGGTCAAACATTGGGATAATTAAGAGATCATGTTGTTTACTTGAATTTACATAAATGATAGAGCAACGTTTCGATGACTACCTTTTGGATAGCAAGTCAAGATGTACCCATTTATACTGCTGCATCGACAGAAACCTTGAAGGGTACAGTATCCTGCCCAGGAACACAATGGAACAACTAGCATAAAGCTCACTCACTCACTCACTGCCCATTGTGCCCACTGGCACGTAGGGCAGCATAAAGCTAGATCCCTTGATTTGGAATCCAAGGGCCAATGCTTCATCCTAACATAGTCTGTTGCACTCACCTATAATATCACAAAGAATTTCTGTGGCCTCGTAGTGAATAGTAGCAAAGTATGATGCAGTTGTTGTGCCATTCTTTAGAAGTCTTGTCTATGTCAATACAATTCAAACAAATGTCATGTTTTTTCAATATTGGGAAAATAAAATGTTTGGTACATTTTTTAACACTGTCAAAGGGTAGCCTATGTACAGCCGTCCCAGGCGAGTCGGACAGCTGTACATAGGCTATCAAAGGACAGAAACTTGCAAAAAAAACAAGAAAAATACTTCAAGGATAAGGCTCTAATTTAATAGAATAATAATAATAATAATATTAATAATAATAATAATAATAATAATAATAATAATAATTGTTAAAGTGAAAATAAATGAAGAAGCATTCTCAAGTTAAATACTTGGAAAAACATTTTCCGAGTTCCCCCAACGGGAGTCAAACCCATGACCTTCCTACCGGTTGGACGCTCAAACCACTGAGCTATGGGAGACTCGTGGTGAGCGAGCCAAGGTCATATACTAGATTCTTATGTGTGACACATGTCCTGCCATAGCTGAAGGCTCAATATGTCGAAATGATAAATGTGAATAAATGTTAAGTGGAATGGTGATATAATTTTTATAATAATATAATATATGCTGTATAATAACAAAAGTTACAATGGTAAAAATATTTAAAAAGAGCTAAATACAGGAATAAGAATAAAAATTAAAAATTTGTTACAATAGATCAAGGAGTTCTATACTTAATCAGTATCCTTATGATTTACTAAATGTTTTTGGAGCTTTACAAAAAAGGGAGACATGGACTTGTAGGTGCCATTATTCAAATCAATTTGGTTCCGATGAGGAGGATTAAAAAAATAAAATGTCTTGTTTATTTTAGGGAATGGAATAATTATCAAATACATTGTGGCACTTTGTTCACCCCACAACATACTCCTATACCAGTGGCAGTTGTTCACCGTGTCTGTCTAAAATATCATTTTTCTTAAAAATTATTGTTACTACTGAACTCACCACTACTTTTCTGTATGCATGCTCAGCAAATTCTTTGTTTCTAAACCTTGATTCTGAGGGAAAAGTATATTTTTCAAGCCACCCTAGGAGAGGTAAGTCATAGCCTGTACCAGTGAATACATACTGTGGAGCATGGATGTGAGTGTCAACCAAACCTGGCATCAAAAATTGTCTGCAATAATAATAATACAGAAAAGAAAACATGTGTAAACATAAAGAAACATCTGGTGGTGAACCAGTGGCAAAAACTTCTGATGTTAAACTCTCACTCCTGTAACATGAAGTTTACTAGGAGTATATACACGTTGTAGTTTGTTTTAATTAAAAAACAAAACAAAATTCAATATGTATGCTACAATCTTGGACAAAACTGTTGAGACACTACAATTGTTTTAGGGAATACACACTGTTTCTTTGTTTGCCTCTCCCTCCCCCTTCCAATGTTGTTTTGAATCTAAAACCATCTTGAATTGTTACAATAAGGCCAACTTTGCATACAACACTGGAAAAGGGGGAAGGGGAAATAATAAAGTATTAATCACATTCTAAAAAGAAACCTTTAAAAAGGTTAGCTTTAGTTTTGCACTGAATTAACTGTGGTCTAAACTATTTTTGTCCAAGAATGTAGTGAAAATACATGCACTTTCTCTAATATGGTATTAAAACAAATGCTATGGTCCAACTTGGCTTTTGGAAAAATAAATGTTGTTTCAGGTCTAACAAACTATTGACAGATCTTTCTGAACCATAAAAGAACCCCGAACCCATTTGAAGTCCCAATAAACTTTGCAACTTCAATTTTTACAAAAGACCCCCTCCTCAAACCCAGCCAAGATGGTACATTAATGCCATTTGTCAACCATGACAGGAAACAGGCAACTAAATAAGTCAGAGTAAGCCTCTTCCTCTCTCTATATTTTTAAATAGATTTAGCCAAGCCTAAAAGCGGAGCTCCCAATCTACCGACCAATAACAGAAAAAATATACCACTTGAGCCCACGATCCAATGTCAACCATTATTTGGTCAGCGGGAAACTTCAAAAAAAAAAACATTCGACCGAGTTCTATATGTGAGCCCGCGATACGGTCATGTGATACTGGTCAGTGGATACCTTGTTTTGACAGCTGTCAATTGACCATGACATGATGTCCAATATCAAAGATGTAAGCTGGCGTTAAGCATAATTAATAATGGTAATAGGACTGAGTGGAGTCGGTCTGTAATCATACGAGTGATTAACAAAATCGGATGACCGCAAAGCGGGAGTCCGATTTGTTTAATCACGAGTATGATTACAGACAGAATTGGACGACATGAAGTCCTGTTACCAATTAATCAAAACTATGACAAAATTTGAGAAACAAACTAACCTTTAGTCAAATGGTTTAACGTTATTATAAAAACTGAAAAACATAACAGTTTACTCAACAAAATGCACAACAACAGCGCGCGCAAAATGACGCGTACTGTCCAATTACACAGGCATGTCGTGTAAACTGTCCTATTACACTGTCCAATTACAAGCATGACGCGTACACCGTCCTATTAGTGCTCAAATCAGGCTGCTGATAACCAATCACCGATCGAGAATTTTGTTATAGTTTTGATTTAACCGATTTCTGGAGTATGGCCGCCATGTTGGGGCTACTTCGTCGTCGTCGCACGCACCCACGAGCCATGCCGCTAGCCATGATGACCATGAAAAACCAAAAGCATGGGTCTGTTAATTTTCTATGGGTATGGGGCTCTGCTCTGCGGCCCGAAGGCTCCGCTAATATTTTATACATTAGGTGACCAAATGACATGCATGGGTGTGACATGGTCCTGTATAGCTTATACACCATAGCTTATGTATAGCTTATACACCTCAGGGGAGTAAAGACTGTGCAGTTATTAATTATACAGATATAACTCCTAATAAATGAACATATGGAACATACAAGACCTGTCATGTTTAAGAGTTATCACATCTTTTTCTTGAAATCCAAACTTTCTTGCAAGATCACCAACTCTGGAAGCATTATCAATGAAAACTATCTGTGAAAAAAAAGTTACAGTTAGATAGTTGGGAAAATTAAACATTGACAAGATTGGTGGTAAGAATACCATAATTTCTCATTTGTGTAAAGTGCCATCTTTAGCAGATGATAAATTACCTTTTTTCCAAAGATTTAGTGTCTATTTAAATTAGGGACTTCTTCCATTTTTATCTGATTTTGGTTATTTCAACTGTTAATTTAAGAAAATTATTTTTAAATTTTAGGTCCAACACTGCCTGCTTAGGGGTGAGGAGGGTAGGTCACCTGTACTAGTTTTAGTGATAACATAAAAAATTACTAATTTTTTTTATGTTACCACAAAAATAAGTACAGTTGAACATCCCATAAGTGGACACTCTTGGTTCACTCTTGGTTCACTCTTGGGACCTGAAAAATGTCAACTTAGGAGAGGTGTCTTTTTTATGGGAGGCTAAAAATGTGGTGTTTGCATGTAGCTGGAACCGTGTCTTAGTGTCTGCCCCCCATAGGAGGCATGAAGTTTTAATTATTAACTGCAGTTCAAGTATATGCACAAAATGGAACATACAGTTTGAACACATTTTTGCTCTAAAAGCTTTGATATTTGCATCTTTTGGTCCCGTTCAGTACCAAGTATGTTCACCAAGTGCAAGGATGTTGTAAGGGCCAGCTGCTGTCGAATTTTAACAGCAAAAAGAGGACTTAAATCCGGGTGAAGTCTTGTATGAAAACAAAGACTTGGGTAAACTTTAAGAGCTACCAAAGCCAAAGAAGCCAGCTGGGCGTGTCGATGAGCCGGCTAAGTATTTTTTTAACTACATCCCTGCCAGTGCATGTCCAAGTACAGGTACTTGGCAATTGACATAGATTTTTTCTTCTTTGCATGTATAAGTATGCAAAAAAAATCTAATGAAGTTAGAACAAAATAGGCAGGCATCACACTGATGACTGATCACATTTTGTAAACAACAGACTAACTTGGAAATGTGCACTGCTTTGGGCTAACATTACTAAAGATATAAAGTGCAAAGTCTTACCACAATAATTTATTCATTCACCTGAACACATGCATAACATTAATTTGGATGAAAACATATCCTGCTGATTCATAGAAATGATTTCTAACAAACTTGGAATTACTTAGCATCTGTTTCGGGCACTTAGTTCTGCCTTATTTTTAAATCAACCTGAAAATGGTCAACATTCATAATCTGTTCACAGGTAATTTGCCTGACGAATCACACATTTGATTCTTGCGTTTGGTTCGGCACAGTTGTAGAATCATACGAATTATTCTTTATGATTCTCCACAATAGTAGAATATGTCATTGTATTCGGAAATAATTTTGTTGTGTGCAGAATCAAACACTAACGATCTAGTGCATTTCACAGGTCTGTGGAATCAAGCGGGAATCGCGCGTATTATTACTTATCATTCTCCGCAAAAGAAGAATACATCGCCGTTGTATTCGGAAAATAATAATTGTGTATCCTGTAAAATAGTTAAAATAAATCCAGTTGTATCCCGATAATTCGAACCTTCCGCTATCTCGAATCTTTTCAATTCCCCTCCTGCCTCCAGGTCATTTTCCTACTACGTTTAACCATCGATAACTTTATCTTCCGTATACCAGTAATTCCAATCTTCTCGATTTCCTCTGAAGGCTTGAATTGTCTGTAGAATCAAGCGGGTTGACAAAATCGTCCAGCTGCAGTTTTACAGAGAATATATTTCGCCATCAAATCTCAAAAGATGTTACCCAAGAACGCATGGCTACAGAAGCGAGGCACTTACCACTTGACTGTGTGGCTACACAGTTGTTTGAGTCTTATAAACTACAGTAGCTACTAAACATGCAAACAGTAATTTAAATAAAACGTGGAATACTTCGCGAAACAGAGCGAAAGCTGCTGCATGCCTATACATTCTAATTGTTTTCAACCTACCGCATGCATCTGACTTTCCAATAAATTATATGCCTGATTCTTCAGGTGGTTTGTCAAATGAATATTTATTCCAATGCTCGATTCGACAGATGAATGTTTGATTCTATTAAAGGAAGACAATCCGCCCAATGCTGCTTGTCGGCAGCGTTTGCGCGATGAAAGTCAGCAGTGGAAAGCTCCTCTTATTACTAGTCGCACTTTACCCCCATATATCAATAAAATAATCAGAACTCCTTCGCCGGTCCTTAGTCTGTTACCTTCACTGTCTACCTGCACTTCGTGTCCACAATACTTACACCAGGAAATTGAGCCAGCACTGCAGTAATCCGTAAAATGCGGTAATTTTCATTTGTGCCTCCGAGACCGGGAAATATTAAAATGCGATGGCTTCAACTAAATCAGTGACTTATTACACAGGTATGTAGAATCAAACAACAGGCTAAAATATCTATATATTATACAATTATTCTTCGAGGCAATCCTATGCGGAATCACACGATTTATTTCCTAAGTTTACAACCATGCGTAGAATCGTTTGGATTTGATTCAGCCAAATTGTGTATGCAATATCATTCACGCAACTGATAAAAGGGTACCTTTACGCACCTATTAATGCTCAGAGGAAATATCTGATTTGTTTATATGCACGCATGCTCAGTGATGTCATGGACAGCATAGATGGTACCACAAGTGTTGCAGGTTTGTAGTCCTTATAACTCACAGGAACTTCACTGTTAACCATCGAAGATTAATGGATGTTCCTGTAACGATTTGTGTACTGAAGGCTTGTAAAGACTCAGGAGATTGTGGACATTAGAACTGATTCGTTTTAATGAGATCGCCAACCCGAATGTCACACAACAGGGAAGCCCATTGCGTAACAATAAAGTAATCACATGACAATCATGGGGCATCTCGATACACCCTTCCTCTTATACAAAAATGAAGAACAAAACACAATATTTCGACATTCCCTAAATATAGTCCAATGCTCAATGTCATTGCTGCTAATCAGTGTCCCATGTTCCATGTCATAGCTGCTAATCAATAAATGCTCAATGTCATTGTTGCTAATCAATAAATGCTAAATGTTCCCATCTGCATCTAAATCAAGGTGTAACATAATCATTCATCCAAGATGGGGGGTGACAGCTCCGGCTGGACCTGCGGGGGCTGGGAAGGGCCGAAGAGCTCTGCGGCATTGGCGCTTCCGCAGGCTCACTTGAGTGAGGTGTGGGTGTGGCCACTTGTGTGGGTGTGGCCTGGTTCTGTTCCCCTGGGACTGTTAGGGTCAGGTCAGGGTCCACCTGCTGGTTATCCTTGTTTGGGGCTTCATCTGACATGATCAGTTGACGGCGGTTCCGTCTGTAAACAGAATCGCCGATCTGCACTTTATAGCTTCGCGGACCAGCCTCACCGACACAGGTGCCTGCCGTCCATGTGGTGTTCCCTGGCAGTCGCATACGCACAGATTGTCCAGTTGCGATTGGCTGGAGTGGCTTAGTGTGGCTGTTGTAGAAATGCTGCTGCCGACGCTTCATGCCCATCATGGCTCTGGTTTCTCCTTCTGTCGAGTGTCGTGGCTGAAGCAATGTACCGGACACCGGCAACAAGGTCTTGCAACGGCGACCGAAGAGGCGTTGTGCTGGACTGGTTCCAACACCTTCCGTTGGTGTATTTCGCCAATCAAGTAGGGCAAGGTACTCAGACTGACCGGATGCTTTGCACTTTTTGAAGAGGCGCTTGACCGTCTGAACAGCATTCTCAGCCTTTCCATTGGATTGTGGGTAGCGAGGCGACGATGTGTTGTGCTCAAAAGACCAGGTTTCTGCGAAGGCTGCGAATTCAGCTGATGCAAATTGTGCACCGTTGTCCGTAACAAGGACATCGGGGATACCATATCTTGCGAAAACTTCTTTCATCTCTTTAATAACACTTCTGGATGTCACGGAGTTAATGCGGGCTACTTCAATGAAGTTGCTGTAGTAGTCTGTAATTACTAACAATGTACGGCCGTCCAGTTCACAGAGATCTGCAGCCAACTTTGACCATGGTCGCGCCACCATTTCATGTGGCAGTAGAGGTTCTTTGCCAGGAGCACTTCGATGTGCGAGGCAGACATCACACTTGGATACATACTCCTTTAGTTCTGTAGCCATACGAGGCCAGTAGAGGGTATCTCGAGCTCTCCGGATGCAACCTTCTATGCCTATGTGAGAGGCATGTGTGACAGCCATGAGTTCCTTCCGTAAAGCTGCTGGAACAACCAACTGCTGCCCTTTGAAAACGAGATCCCCCTGGACTGTCAATTCATCACGAAAGTCGAAATATGGGTACAGACATTCTGGGGTTTCCTTCCGGGTACCTGGCCAACCATTCTGTATGGTCTGGCGTAGTTGCTGTAACACTGGATCGTCCGCTGACGCATGTTTGATTTGCTGCCATCGTGCTTTGCTTACAGGGAGTAAGATTCTGTGGTCGATGTCCTCTAGCTCTTGTGAGAAGTGACAGGAATTGACTTCAGGGAGGTATGCTCGACTAAGGGTGTCTGCTAAGAACATCTCTTTTCCTTTCTTGTAGTTGATTCTCAGGTTGTACTTCTGTGTTTGCATCAGCATGCGTTGCAAACGTTTAGGTGCTGAATGGAGAGGTTTGAGTGCAATGTTCTCCAATGGCTTGTGGTCAGTTTCGATCGTAACCATGTCACGGCCAAATATGTATGCCTCGAACTTGTTACAGGCAAACACGATTGCTAACATCTCTTTCTCAATTTGGGCATACCTAGTTTCTGCAGGTGTAAGTGCCCGAGATGCGTAAGCCACTGGCTGACCGTTTTGTGTCAACGCTGCTCCTAATCCAGATTGCGAAGCATCACACTGAATTGTGACTTCTTCCTTCAAATTGTAGTACCGAAGCACCGGTGTAGTGGTGACGGCTTTCTTTAATGTGTCCAACGCTGTCTGTTGGGGACTTTCCCATAGCCAAACCACGTCGTTTTGAGTCAGCTCTCGCAGTGGCTTGGTTATATCGGAGAGATGCGGCAAAAACTTGCTTAGGTATTGTGCTAGACCTAACAGCCTCTGTACTCCAGCTTTGTCTGTGGGAGCAGGCATCTCAATTATGGCTCTGACTTTGGATGGGTCTACGCGCAAACCTTCATCTGTGGCTATGTGCCCAATGAACGGCACCTCTTTCTGCCTGAGGGTAAACTTCTCTGTGTTAAGGACGACTCCTTGGGCTTCGCAACGCTGTAGAAATGCCATAAGGCTCTGGTCATGGTCGTGAACGGCTTCCAGATGGGTGTGTCCAAATCCAACAACCACAAAGTCATCTGCGATGACCTCCACACCCTGCAGACCTTCAATAAGTTCATGCATTCGTCGCTGGAATACTTCTGGGGCCGAGCTGATTCCAAAAGGCATTCTTTTCCACCGGAAACGTCCAAAAGGTGTTTGGAATGTGGTAAGGTATGATGACTTCTCGTCTAACACAACATGCCAGAATCCACTGCGAACATCTAACTTTGTGAAAACTTTAGCCCCGTGAAGGCGTGTAGCGACGTCCTCAATGGTGGGGAGGGGGTAATGTTCGCGAAGGATTGCTCGATTCAGGTCCTTCGGATCCAGGCAAATTCGTAACTTGCCATTTGCCTTGGGTACTACAACCATTGAGTTAATCCAGGCTGTAGGGGTTGTCACGGCTGTGATGATGTCTTGCTGCTGAAGGTCATCTTATGTCTCCTTGAGCTTGTCTCTCAATGCCACTGGCACCCGGCGGGGTGCATTCTGCACTGGGTCTGCTTCACTGTCAATTCTGATGCGATATTCACCTTCCATCTGGCCAACATTTTCTCTGAAGACTTTGGGATACTTTCGGAGGAGGTCTTCTTTGGAGAGGGGAGATTGGTTTGTTACCTCGCCTTTTATGCTGTCTAAAGTGTAAACAGGGAAACTCCCAGTGTTCGGTTTACGTAGTTCATCATTGTCCATGTACTTGATAATCTTCATTTCAATACATGCTTTTCTTCCCAAGAGCGGCCGTATTTCGGTACTGTCTACCAGTTTACAGTCGAGAAAGCCCTGGTAGTCACCACGACAGACGTGAATTTGAACTTCGCCTACTACAGGAATTTTCGAGCCACCATACGCTACGATCGCTGTCTGATATTGCTTCACATGCTCGAGGGTGACGTCTTTGGTCGCTTTCTTGTAAAGGTGTACAGGAATGACGTTGCATTGAGCGCCTGTGTCTGGTTGGAAACGTAAAAAGTTCCCTGACTTCAGCTTGAGAGTTACTAGCTGAGAATCATCGAGCTGTATTGCAGCGATATCGGAGATGCAATAAATTTCGTCACACTCGGTGTCTTCGGTTTCCTCGAGGTCAACAACTCTTGCTGTTTGGCTAATTTTGTTTCTATCGGCCCACGCTCCGCCCATGCACATGGCTGCGAAATGATTGTATTTTCCACACTTAGCACATCTTCTTCTAAATGCTGGACAGCTTTCCCTCCTCTTCAAGTCGTGTGCTTTTCCACAGTTCCCGCATTCCTTTGCAGCGGCGTTGTTGTCTTTTTGTGCTGACTGAAACCTGAAACCATTTCTTTCGCCGCTTGCACGAGGTTCTCTCTTGCTCGGATGATTTACGGCGTTCACTTGCTTTGTTTCAGGATTTTCTTCGACAACTTTCATCTGCTCGGCTGTGCTCTCTGATGTGCGGCAAATCTCGTCTGTTTTCTTCAGCGTTAGATTCGTTTCGCGTAACAGCTGTCTTCGAACCTTTGCATCTCTTATTCCAAATACCAGACGATCTCGAAGAAGTTCTTCTGGCGTAATTGTATCGAAGCTACAACCCTCGGCTAGCTTGCGTAGTGCCGTTCTGTATTGATCGTAGGATTCTCCAGGTTCTTGCACCCTGCGGTTGAATCTGTAACGCTCGAAGGGTACATTTTGTTGCGGTTTGCAGTACGTGACGAACTTCGTCAAGACTGGCTCAATTTTCTCTTTGTCGCCCGCGCGCGCCCAATCTGTAAACGTTGAATACACTTCTCGAGCCTCCTCGCCTATCACTGTTAGTAGAGTGGCAACTTGGATTTTCTCGTCCTTCTCGCTCAGCTCTGTAGCTAAAGCATAGTTTCTCCACGCTAGTTCGAATTTCTTCCATTTCTCGGCCGCGTTTGCATCGTGAATTTCAAGCGACGGAGGTGGCGGCAAATGTGATGTCGCCATTCTTTAACAATGTTCCACTAAGGTATCTAGACGAAAGTTCGATCCCGTCGCTGCCACCATGTAACGATTTGTGTACTGAAGGCTTGTAAAGACTCAGGAGATTGTGGACATTAGAACTGATTCGTTTTAATGAGATCGCCAACCCGAATGTCACACAACAGGGAAGCCCATTGCGTAACAATAAAGTAATCACATGACAATCATGGGGCATCTCGATACAGTTCCAGACGAGTACACTACTCAGGAGACCCATGCCCACTGCTGCAGCTTATGCGGAAACAGTGGCTGGCTCAAAGCAGGGGTAACTTTTTACATAACATACTTACCTACTTTGTGACTAATAACTCAGCAAAGAAAGCCACTAAATGTTTTTTTTAATAAATATTTAAGCTTATGCAATATTCTCCAAAATTTCGGGTTTTTATTCAATAATAATGGCTATTTGATTCTTCGAATTCACCGTATGATTCTACACGAGATTTCATGTTTTTCGCACATGATTCTTCACATTGTTTCTCGAAAACGTTTGATTCCTCGCATAAACAAAATAATATTTCACGTGTGATTCCACAAATGAACATTTGATTCTTCGAATATGCCGCATTCAAGCGCTTGATTCTTCAGCTGATTTCTGTGAAATCATACGCGTTTGATTCAACAGTGGATATCGAAACAACTGTAGAATCAATTGTGGAATACATCGATTTATTCATCAGGCAAATTACCTGTGGTTGTCTTTTCCTTGAGACGTATTAAAAAGTGAACAACCAACATGCCTCTTAAAAAAAAGCTGGGATGTAAATGATTGAAAATCCTTCTAAACCATTAAACACTATAAAATAAGTTGAAAGCCTATTTCACAGATCTCGGAACACTTCTCGCTAAAATACTGCTCTTGGCGGAAAAAAATAATTGACTTAATTTTAGTATTAAACTGAGAACGCCGGTGAGATACGATCATGGTTGCCCTGAAAAGCCAGTTAAATGGAATCATTTACCTTTCCATCATCATCAACTCCTATGATCCTCTTCTGACATATCTCCATCATATTTTCCACAGTAGAGTGGATCAAAGTTCCAGAAAACACATGCCGTATGCTGGACTCGCAGCGAGTTGTTTTTGGCCGTGGTTCCACTGCTTCCGCCATTTTGAAATAAAATTCTGGGGAGGACTGAGGCAGACGGCTGGAAATCTGACTCGGGCTCAGACTCCCTCGGCTTCCGGTTGGATGATCCAACGACGACCGCAACCCGGTCAACTCCGAAACGAGCCTCGTATTGGGGGTGTTCAAATATAAATATAATACGTAATGTTTACTCTCACTTCGTAGGAAACATCTGGTTAGGACCGCGCTCAGTTCACCAGTCTGATTGGTTTTGCATCAATCAGCGGCTTCCCGCTCCGCTGGTCACCCCCGGAAACTAAGGGGCATTTGTCGAGATTGTCAGATTCATATTTGATGCCCGAGGGTGTGGAAGAAAGTATCACATAGAGATTGAACCCGTCTAGGGACAGACCCTGGAAATTTGTCTGGTGAGCGATTAGACTACGAGCAGTTCTTATTTTTTTTTTCGCAGAGTCCGTCGAGCTTGAAGCGAATTTTTTTTCGAAGAGTCCGTCGAGCGTGAAGCGAAAAAATAAATTACCGCGCGGGGAGAGGTGGCGAGGCGAGGCGAGAAGCGAAAAAAAATATTATTTTAGGGACTGCTCGTAGTCTAGTGAGCGGTATACACTATCGACGATTCCCGGATGTTTTTCAAGGTGTCCACTTCACGTCCTTTTTGCTCAGATTGAAGTAAGAAGAAAGGCAACGAACATTGAGGGTCGTTTTCTATTTTGAGGAGAACAACTTCACGTGTATCACATATTATCCCAGGGACTTACAGCGCTCGAAAACTATGCGTAAAATTCGTACATTTGTGCGTTAACGGGAACACTTCGCTTGTCCATATTGTTGCACCCAGAGGGATAGGATTTGTCAGAATTCCTCTGCCCCATACCCAGGGGGATATGATGAGGTATGAATGGGCATTTGTATAAATCCCCCAGGGGATGCTAGATCCCAGGCGCTCTCTCCTTCTCCTCCCTTGCGGTCCCTTCCACTTTCCTCGTGCACTTTTCACTTTCCACGTTACCCCTTCAGGACTCGCTAATAACGCTGCAAGCAAACAAGCCACGACATATAATGTGTTACACGTGAAAATAAGGAAACTTGCAAACACTGTACATTATCTTACATCAAACTATTCCAAGGAAACATTTACTGGCGCAGAATCGCCGATTTAGCAATTACGCCTTCTTATGAAGTTCCCAAGACGACCACAAATATCATTTTGTAAACACGATGAGTATTAAAGCTAAACGCTTGCGGCCGAGTTGCGGGGTCGCGTACGAAGATCTATTTACATTCGGCTAAGTTTCAAGGCGACCAAGAATTTTATGGAACAGGACCGTATAAATCATATATGTACTGTAAATTAGGTTCATTTTTTCTTTTTTTTTGTACAGTAAATTAGGTTATTTTTTTTGCTTGTTGCTCTTTGCTCTTCTTTTTAAATGCTTGAATTTGATACATAAACTCCAGAATACTTGTATTTTTTTATGTCAATTTTAAATATACATAAATCTTCTACAACTTTAAGAATAGAAGTATTTTATACTTAATGCTGATCGCCAGTTTAGACAAGTGATCTAATGATCACTGATTGGCCCTTCAGGATAAATAAAGTTTTTATTATTATTATTATTATTAATAACAAAAAAACAACAAAATGCGACGTTAGCGACGTGAGCGGAATAGAAAGCGTAAGAACCTTACGCGATCTAGAGGAAATCAAAAACGACGAAAGCAGAAGCGGAATCGGAAGAAAAAGGAAACCTTCTGATTCTTCCGATTTCGATTCCGTCGCGCTTCCGATTGCGATTCCACTATAACGTAAGGCTTCTTACGCTTCCGACTCTGACACCGCTTCCGATTACGTCGCTAGTGGCAACCAGCCCTTAGAGATTACGTCTCTTGGTTTATTTTCCATGGCGACCAAAAAACAAATAACAACAATAATCTGGCAAACTGCATCACCAATTTAGAAATTACGTCATTTGGTTAAGTTTCCAAGGTGATCAATTTTACAAATAACAAAAATAATACGGCAAACTGTATCACCGATTTAGAGATTACGTCACTTGGTTAATTTTCTAAGAAGATCCTGATAATAACAAGCATTAACAATACTGTGGCAGAAAATAAACATAGTATTTAGCAGATTTAGCAATTACGTCACTTGGTTAAGATACCGAGACCACCACAATAACAAATAATAATGTTGTTGACTGCATCGAGGAACGTCACTGAGTTTAGTTTACGTCACATAGTTACGTCAGTTAGT
Source organism: Oculina patagonica (assembly GCF_052425735.1). Taxonomy (NCBI): domain Eukaryota; kingdom Metazoa; phylum Cnidaria; class Anthozoa; order Scleractinia; family Oculinidae; genus Oculina; species Oculina patagonica. Next base: position 45,357,471 of record NC_135759.1, read on the forward strand.
TTAGTTTCCAGGGCGACCACAATAACAAAAACAAACAATAATGCGGTAAACTGCAACAGTGATTTAGAGATTACGTCACTTAGATTAGTTACCATGACGACCATCATAACAAATAACAATAACGAGTTCCATTCTATTTGAGTATATGGGTGTGGCGCGGCATAATCGTGTCAGCTGTTCCTATGTTATAAAAGGAAACATTTAAAGTTGCTTTTATTTAAGCCTCGCCCTGTTATATAACATTAATGTCAACGTAATATGCATTAAAATAGAAAGCGTATTGACCCAAATCACAGTTGTTCATGATGTAGTCCTTACGTAGAAAGAACGCAAATAAAGGTATAAATTAACTTCGCTCAAATTCATGGCAGGATTCTCTTAGGATTGCTTGAAATAGGCAATGGAGATGGCCCCGTTTGTCGCTAGTTCTGACTTGAGTCGACTTGGAGCTAAGCTATCAACTAGTACCACATATGTTTATTCCAAACCTGTGTCGAGTTTTTATCCCAGCGTGATCACCTTCGGCCAACGAGAAAGTCCGAGTTTTATAAGCGGTGGCAGTATGAGAGAAGGTTTGTGTTTTTGTCCTAAAGTATTAACTAGACTAATTTGTCAACATGGTTACTTGCAAAAATCGATGCCGTAACAATCGCTTAATTCCTCGAAAATCGAAGTACACTGTATATTTCTCAGAATCGCAAAACAGAAGCGGTTAAAGTTGTTTAAGGTGATTTTGATAAAGGCAAGAAAATTTTTAAGTTACAATTACAATTATTACGATTATAACGAGACTAATAAGCGCCATCTCAGTTTGGTCTTCGAACTATACAGCCAGCATAGCAAGTGTTTTTCCTTGATGTATCTGTTAGCTGAGAGTTAACTTATTATCAAAATCCAGTTTTGAATATAAACAGAAATTAAAGTTTACATTTCACATTATGTATCATCTATATGTGGTGTTTTTTTTTTACTGTTCTAGAGCCTCTAAACCACATAGAAAAACACCACATAGATGATACATATTGTGAAATGTAAACTTTGATTTCTGTTTATATTCAGTTTCGCTAATTAACTATAAAGTGTTATACAAATCTTTTTACAGTAGATTCCCGATTTCTCGAAACATTGGATTTACCGAACCGATTTTCGTTTTCCTCGGATAGTACTTCTTTGTAATGTTACCCTCGATTTCTCGAGCCAATTTTCGCTTTCCGTGGAGGATTGAGAAATGGGGATTGTACTGCAATATTTTTTCACCGACTTGACCGAATGGTCACAGTGTGAGCCTCGGCCCCTGTAGCACCAATGACACACCTGGCTCCATCGAAAATTTCTTTCTTACTTTGGCGCAAGGATTTCAAGTAAATAACTTTTGCCAATTCCTTTGCAGGGATACAACCACAAGAAGGTTTTGAACATCAGGAAGGCGAATCAATCAGATGCCCAAGAACCCATTTTACTGCTTTTCAGCGGAACGAACTGGAGAAGACATTCAGCCAATCACAGTACATTTCACCTCGGAAACGTCAATCATTAGCACAGGAATTGGGGATCCCTGATAAAGTCATTCTGGTATGATCTAGTAGATGCACTTCAGAACTAAAATAACGAATTTCAATTATTTAAAGAAATACGTTTTAGCCACACGGCGACACATTTATCTTTTTTAATAACACATTGTAAATTATTAGCAGCTAGGAGCCAAGATTAATTAAATGTTATCGTAATGCTACAGAAAAATTTATGTTAGTTTCTTGAACAAGTGACACAGTTCCTTTTTAAATGGGGGCGAAAATGGGGGGAGGGGTATACAGCTGAGGGAATGGGGGAAGCTAAGAGGGAAACAACTAAGGTAATGTTTAATGTAATTGAAATTTTTTTTTTCAGACTTGGTTCAAGAACAGACGGGCAAAATGGCGGAAAGAGCAGCGGAAGGCTGGACCGAGGTCTGAAAGCTCTAGTGTTTCAACAGGCTTGTATTTTTACTACTGTGGTCACGTGCCATATCCAAACAGTCAACTGATGATGAGAGATGCCCGGATGTTATATAGAACTTCTATTGCGCATGCTTCAGATGAGAAGCCAAATACATCAGCTCATTCTCGACCCCAGAGCTTTTGTAGTTGCACGTGACTGCCGGCGACACATGCCTGAAAGAGCTGTGGAGTCGAGAATGACATCGGCTTGATCATGGACTAGAAATGTCTTGTTACTGTCGTCGCCATTTATTTTGCTTTTTATTTATTTTATATTTCTAGCACTCAGAATCTAACATTAATTCACCGGTACCTATTTATACACCTGAGTGGTGAGAGGAACTTTGAGAGTAAAGTGTCTTGCCCAAAAACACAACACAATGACCCCGGCCAGGGCTCGAACCCGGACCGCTCGGAGTCCAGCGCGCTAACCATTTGGCCACCTCGCCTCCCAGTATTTTGTAAATAAGTCCTTCCCAGAAATTAGCCCACCTGAAATGGACATTGATCGTAAGTGTTCACTCTATGTATCATAAAACAACTATCTCTCCCTTCGCTAGGATCGATTCATTGGCGGATCTTGGGAAGGGGCCCGGGGGCCGGGCCCTATTTTTTTTGACCCAAAGGGCCGAGAAAAATTGTTTAAAAAAGCGGGCCCCCTCCTTATTCCAGGGCCTGGATGAGCCCCCCCCCCCCAACTTAGCTGAAGGATCTGGAACCGCTACTGGGATTTTCAGCCGTTTAATGAGTCCGACTGACCGCTCGATTCTTTTCCCGCTTTAGAGATGGGCCCTTTTGAGACATCCGGGATTCGACACAGAAACTCTATACTGATGACGTAAGCTTAACATAGATCCCTTCCGTCTCTAATTGGCTGTTGAGCACGTTTTGAATTTTCTCGTGCAGAAAACAACCAATTCGAAAAAACTGTACGTATCTCTGTAGAGCTACGAAATCAACATGGAATTTTTCTGGTTTTCACTATCAACGCAAGCACAAGCGCAATCACGCAAAAAGGACAAATTTTGATCCTTGTTCTTGTGCTTGCCGCAAGCACAAGGATAAAACTGCAATGCGCTTGTGCTTTTGCTTGAGTCGAAGCCGTTTTCACGGAGAAATAAGAGCTGTTATTCTTGCGCCGATAGTGAAAACCAGGCTTAACCTTTTTTATTTATTCAGGGATGCACAGTTCTTATTGAGCTTTTGAATAGAGAAAGCTTTTAGCTCATTCTCCAGTACGGTGACTTGTAATAACTATCAAGTACTTCGCAGCGCAAAACAACGAAAACATTTGTAAATATAGTATGGGATCTTTCTTTGCTCGAGTTCTGCATTTGCCTTTTTTTTCTGTATTCTTTCATTTTGCTGTGTACAGTAAAGTTTTTGCAGTTTATACCTACGATAGGCTTCGTCAGTAAAATCTTAGCGTGCCTGAATGTAACAAAATGAACGAAGGGTAGAAGTAGTTATCAAGTAAGAAAACACACCTATTGTGTGTTATTTAATCGGAAAACCACAAATGAAGTATCGTTGGGGTACGGGTTAATAAACACAACTCAAAAATATCCACGTGACAGCAACAATAAGCACTTCACAATGTAAATACATTTGTTCTGCAATAAACTTGATTACTTATTTCTTGGTGTTATTGATGTACATCAACAAATTTCTGAAGACATATTAAACGATCAACATTCCCGTAGTTTATATGTTCGATTTATTTCAATGACACTTTTCACGACATAACCTGCTCCTAATTAATCTTCACCGCTAAGCTAGTAACATTCACAAAGCTGATTAAATTAAGGACTACCTCACTCTGCTGAAGCAACCGAACATTTTCATTAACTACAACTTGCCTACTGGCCAACAATTGTCTTTGTTTAATATTTCGCCTAAATCTCTGCAAAAATCTCGACAAATCAACTGACATTTCCTATCTTTACCTAGACTCGCTACCCATGTGATAGCTATTGATCGAAGGCACCACATCACATTCACATACAACAGACTACCCGAGCCTAAACAACAAATGAACCATTTCTCGAATCAGGACTTAGTCCTAAATACTGTATACTGCAAAGCCCCGGTTATAAGCCCCTCCTCTACCTTTAAGCCCCCTGGTTATAGGCCCATATGTATATTAACCACGACAACAACAAAACATATTCCGGTTTTAGTATATACCTCACAAGTGAATAGTTCTTTTTGCGCGCTTTGATAGGTTAACTCAGAGGTGATTAGCATGCACTGTTCAACTCCGAGCAGCCGAAGAGAAACATGTGTCGCGTTGGTACAAAAGTAGTGTTTTGGTCCGCTAGTTATTCAGCTTGTGGGGTATACACTAAAACAATTATTCACGTCAGTGCCGGTGAATGTAGTGGATATTTACCGAGCCGCGGTAAATATCCACCACTGTTCACCTCCACTTCAGTGAATAATTGTTAAATAGTCTCTCCCCTGGAAATTAGCTCTCATTCCTCCAAGTTTTCCTTATAAACCTGCTAACGTCCTTAGTTTTTCAAATAGTTGTCGAAACCCAGGGCTTATAACCGGCATTTTAAGATATTGGTTTTTAAGCCCACAAAACGCTAATCGTTTACTGACTGGAGCTCTATCCCGGCTCTGCCTAACTGGTTTGAACGATGCGATCTCCACTCTTCCATCTATTGACGTGGGATTTAAGGTTAATATTATCATTCTCGTGGCATCACACAGTTGTACCAAATACTCTTGACATCTCAAACATCGACTATCTCAATATTTCAGTTTTTCAAACTGAAAGGAGTTTTTTTCGCAGTAAACAATAACTTTTGTCGAGTCCTGGCTCCGGTTGTTCAAGTGACGATTAGCACCAATCTTGGATTAAAAGTCAAACGGAATCAAATTCACCGCTTTCAGTGTCTAATACAAATTAAAAATCAGAATATGCAAACAAAAAATATAGCTCAAATCTAACACACGACTTGATTAATAATGTGTAGTGAAATTTGTTTCAAAGTCAACTCAAATCCTAGATAGTCAGTAACCTTGCTTCGAACAACCCAGAGTCCTGGTAACAGCTCACTTGATGTGCATTTTTCCTTTGAGATCAGCGGATTCTGACAAGCTCTTGGCAATGTGTATCTTCTCCTCCATAACGGTCAGAATACGGATCGTGTTGGTATGAGCTGCGCCGGCTTTCCAGCCCGATACAAACACGAAATGATTTCCAAGTTTCAAGAAGCCCATCCTTTTGCCCATGTCCAGCGCAAACTCTAGCCTCTCATCGTGTTCTTCCAGGACGTTGTCTTTTGGTGGCTTGTCATAAATGAGCGGGAAACAGCCACGGTACAAGTGCATCTGGCGAGCCACGCGTGCATCACGTGTCACCACTATGATTGGACAACGCGGTCGGAACCGCGACACAACTTCAGCCGTCCTAACAAACAACGCAACAGAATAGAGACAAAGTTGGAAAGTAGTAAGGCAGTCATTTTAGCTTTGAATTCATTCTATAAATATTCCCTTCCAGGCACGCACGATTGCACATACTAGTCTAGTAATAATTATTATAAATGGTTTTATTTTTATCATTATATTATTATCATTATTTTATTTAATTTTTCTTTTTTTTCTCTCTCTCATTCTTGGAGATATAAACTTCAACAGCTACTCTTGAAATCCGAGGTTTAAATAAAGGTGATGTACGTATGTGAACAAGGGTTTAACTAAGTTTACTGGTAATATTAAATTCTTCTTTCTTCATTGCCATTCACGCCTTTGGCAGAACATTAAGACACTATCCCCCGGCGTTCACTTTTGTCACACAACACAATGAGCGATGACCCCGTCACGTAAAGTGTTATGTGGTGAATAAGACTGGCTACTTACGTGCCCCTGTGTGTCAGACAGATGATGCAAGCTGCATTAGCTGTAAATGAAGCTGCCACAGCAGCAATAGCTGTAGTTTCATGAGTGTCAGTCACTCTTCTCATTGTGTGCCTCAGATCATCAAACAGCTGTCTGTGGAAAATGGCTGCCTCCGCTTCACGGCAAATTTTGTGCATCATGGAAATGGCCTGCACTGGATAACGCCCTTTCGCTGTCTCGCCTGACAATCACAAACAGGAAAAGTATGTTTACAACTTTTTCCCATGCTTTACAAAAAGGTTTTGAAACACACGTCAGCCAAGATATCTTCACGCTATGCCAGAAGTAGTATTAGTATTCAGGCCCCTTCTCAGTGGCCTACGGCAGAAAATCTAGACCCCAGTATACATTATACAGGGTTTAGTTCGTCTGCAACTCAGGCTACTTCTCTTAAACTCTCAGGAACCACGTAATTTGTCATGGTTAGGGACCAATCAGAATCTGTGTTGCACTGTGATTATAGTATAAAAGTTGTTATAAATGACAAACCTGAGAGCATAACACAGTCTGCTCCATCCAGGATGGCATTTGCTACATCTGAACTTTCAGCACGTGTTGGACGAGGATTATGAATCATGCTTTCCAACATCTGTTAGAGAAAAAAACAAACTATATTTGTATTTACTACAAAGTTGAACAGTTCAGTTTTCTCAATGATGGCGTTTACAAGAATTTTTAAGAGGGGAGAAAAAGCTTGGTTTGTAAATCCCAGAGGTGGTGGCAGCTGCTTATGGGAGATTTAAATAATAATTATTTATTGACTACAGAGTTTTACTGTGATTGTTTCCACTCTACAGTAAAAACAGGAAATGCTTAAAAGTGCACAGGCAGCTGTTCCAGCCTTCCTGGGTACATACAATGTAGACTGGTTTCAAATAATAAATAAAAAAACAATCAAATGAACAAACGAAAAATGAATGAAGGAATGAATGTTTGATTTGCCTATGCATGATTACCTGTGTAGCACATATGACTGGCTTTCCATTCTTGTTGCATCGACCAATCATCATCTTCTGTGCCAAAAACACTTTCTCTGGAGGAATTTCAATACCCAGATCTCCTCGTGCCACCATGATACCGTCAGCGGCTTCCATGATCTCGTCAAATTTACGCACTCCTTCATGGTTCTCAATCTTGGCAACGATTTTGATTGTTTGTCCATTTGGACCAAGAAGCTTCCGTATTTCTGTGACATCTGCAGCTTTACGAATAAATGAAGCAAATATCAAGTCCACCTGAAAATAATCATCACGCATCCATCAAACATTGTTTGACACTTCTGATATTTTTGACACTATTTTAAAAAATAGGTACGCAATGCGTACATGTGTCTGCTATTTGGAAATTGTTGTTGAAGATAAAGAATGAAAACATTGGCACGCTTAATGATACTCTTGTGTTGAATAGGGAGCAAAAGAAAGAACCTGAGAGACCTGTTTATATAATAACTAAACTCAACTTTGTGTTTAATGCTTTGTAATGAGAACGGTAATACAACATTTCTGTAATTTAAGGTAATTTGAAACTTTGGCAGTGATGAAAACAATGATATTGCAAAACTACCTTTTTATGGTTCATTAACACAACAGTTTGCATGTTACAAAGACAGTCTCTATTGCCTTGTAAAACGTAATTTGAAATTTTGGTAGTGAGAGAAACAATAATATTACTACAATACCTTTTTATGGTTCATTAACACAACAGTTTGCATGTTTCAATGACAGTCTCTATTGCCTTGTAAAACGTAATTCGAAATTTTGGTAGTGAGAGAAACAATAATATTACTACAATACCTTTTTATGGTTCTTTAACGCAACAGTTTGCATGTTTCAAAGACAGTCTCTATTGCCTTGTAAAACGTAATTCGAAATTTTGGTAGTGAGAGAAACAATAATTTTACTACAATACCTTTTAACACAACAGTTTGCATGCTTGAAATACAGTGTCCAACGTCTTGTAAAAGGTAGTTGGAAATATAATATATTACTACACTGCAATTTTATGGTTCATTTAACACAATAGTTTGCATGACTGAAGGACAGTTACCATTGTCTTGTAAATGGTAATTCAAAGCTTTGGCGGTGAGGAAAACTATCATATCACTACACAAGATTTTTATGATTCAATCAGACAACAGCTAATGTTGTTGAAAGAGTGTTGATTGTTACTGTTGTTTCTCAATGTTAAGCACTATCTTTGTCTTGGTGTTATAGGTGATGGAAACTTTTGGCATTGACAAAAACATATCATCTAGCTGGTCTTGAGTAACTGACTCAAGGTTAGCATCTGATCCAAGAATCTGCTTTAATGTATCATCAAAGAATGTTAGGTTGATTGTTCCTTTCTCATGCTGAAACAAACCCTGGAGGTACCAGTGCTTTTTGCAAGAGGCTGGCCTTTGTTTTAGGCCACAGCTTGCACATTCTACTATCTTTGTTTCAGGTGAGGAGATCTTTTTATTACAATTACAGCAAGAGAGGTATTGGCTGCTGTTGTTTATCCCCAAGACTGTAGCTTGAATGGAAGCTGATGTTGATGTAAGGGGCAGCGTGTTAGTAATGCAAAGTGGTTCATCAAAAGGAACTGCTTCAACAATCACACAGCCAGTTTTTGCTGTGTTAAGGTGAATGTTGTTATTGTAGGCGTCTTTTCTCACTCTCAAGTTAGTGAAATGATAGGTTTTGCCTTCTGTCACTTGTGAGGTGAAGTCTCCCCATAAAGTAAGTTTGGCAGATCCATGAGGGTCAAGGAGATTAGCTTCTGATTTGTTTAATGCAGCTGATTTGGTAGATGAGAATTTTTTAGCGGCTGTAAGGTTTATCAGCTTTGCCTTGAGGCTTATCAGTTGGCCATCAAACACTGAGTTAAGTAATGACAGGTTCAATGTTTGCGGCAAAGTTTTCCTTTCAAAATCCAATTTATCCACTTGGGATAGTTGTACATCAGGACCCATGCACACACTGGTTGTGCTTTTGTCCAAGCGAAATTTGTTGATCTTAACTGGACTCTTGCTTTTACTGTGCTTGTTGAATTCATCTATACGTGGAGGAGAGAAGCAAACACCACGTTTCACCTCATCTTGACCAGTTTGAATCTGCATGTCAAAGTACTTTGTTTTGTTGCTTGTCCAAATTGGTGACACATTGTGCAAATAGCCTGTAATATAATCTTGATGCTCTGTTTTTTGTTCTTCCATGGTTGACTATACAGGAATAGCTGAGGAAACAAAAAGGGAAAGAAATCAAACATTGTTGTAAGAACTTGTCAACAGCTCCCCCATACTCAAAACAAAAGTTACTTACCTATGAGTTAATAGGGGCTTGAAATTTATATAGTGATCGTGGAAAAAATGTAAGTTTTTGCAGTGGCAGATCCAAGAATGGAGTACAAAAACTTTCACATTTTTGGGCCTTAAATTTGTATGATAAGGTCAGGGCTTACCCTCCTCCCCCAACCTCCACACCTTTGCATAAATCTGCCACTGGAACCAGAGGCATTTATTTCATATGCCAAAAATATTTTTTTTCAGTATAATACTAAAACAATAACATTATAGTGGACTCTCAATGTAATGAAGGGCCAAGGGACTGGTATAGCATGTTTGATATCACAAGTTTTGATTAAATTAATGGTGTTCCTATATATTAAATAGTATAACTGAAGATAAAGAATATTGTTTGTTATACAGAGAACTTTGTTCAATAGAGGTTCTTTAAATGGAGATTGCATTGTATTGTAGAAAAAATTTAAAAATCATGTTCACCAAATATTTGGTGTTAATAAACACAAAAAATGTGTAGTTTTGTCCAGTTACCGTTTTTAATAATACAATGTAATATTCTGGATAGTATTCTTTAGCTTTTTGATTACATATATTTTAGAACAATAAATTACTATGCTGGTTTTGGTTGAATTAATGCACATATTGCTTTGTGATCGGAGAAATATGTTTCTAAAATGTGTACAGTGATTTGTGGTTCAGGCAAATTGGTATAGATATGATCAATAGTGGTGTTGTTATCAGTAGTATAGCATGATACTAATTGTCTATAATTATTGTTTGTAATAAACAAGTTATGAAGATGAGTTTTGTCTTTTTGGTTTAACCAATTGACATTAAAGTCACCAAGAAAAATAC